>NC_143046.1:81495000-81585000 GCF_057628025.1 Oncorhynchus mykiss
ACCGTGTTTTCTTGGCCTCTAGATCTTAGTCAGAGCCCAGGAGGCTAAGATCATTGAGGAGAAGGCTGCTAAAATCAAAGACTGGGTTACGTTTAAGCTACGAGAGGTAAGCGTAGCTCGGATACACTCTCTACTGTGACATATACATCCTATAGGGACCAACCACGTCAAAGATGAAGCTTTCTTTACATTAGCTCAACTCAAACCCAAACCCAGCTTATGATCAGTTGTTAAAGACAAAGAGAACAGTTAACCCCAAACTGTCACAAATTGTCATCTTCTTTCTTCGCTGTATTTCAGATGGAGATTGAGAACCAGCAGCTGAAAATGTCCAACCTGAAGCAGGCCGAACAGATTATGATGCTGGAGGACAAACTGCAAGGTGATCCTGATCCTCCTTCTCTCACAGGAACTTTAGTTCATCTACCCAGCACCTCACCCTCTGAGAGAACCAAACTCCATTTTAACAACCAGCTAGCTGTTGTCACAGCATTAACAACTGTCATCACAGTTTTTGAATTGTTATCCACCTAAAGTCATGCAAATGGTCTGGTTGAAGTGGCATGGGATCTGTACGAGTGGTAGTATGTAGATGATGAAGAGGGGCCCAGCATAGAGCCCTGAGGCACACCACAGTCTATGTTACTTTGATAATATCAGAGCCTTATCACCTTAGTGATAGATGATTAGTAGTCAAGTTTGGGCCTATGTTCTACAGTACAAGTTGTTATATTGTTGCTGTTGTGTCTCTACATTGACTATATTTTTCCCCCTCTTGTCCAATAGCTCTCCTGGAAAAGCCTTCATCTCCCCTCTCCCCCACCTCTCCTTCCACAGACACCCACCAGGTACCCTCCAGCCCTCTGTACCCCTCATGCTGTCCTGGGACCCCAACTGTCCAGGAGGAGACAGGCTGGGGGAGACAGACAGGTCTAGGGGACAGAGCAGAGCAGCCCTGTAAACCCAGAGGAGACAGAGGAGACACAACAAGCCACGGCACTGTGACAGTAACCCTGCCAGACACTCCCTCTCTGGGCAGCAAGGGCAGGGAGGCTGGAGCTGGAGCTGGAGCTGGAGCTGGAGCTGGACCTGGTAGTCCTGTTCTAACCACTGGAGGCCAGGACCAACCACTAGGTAGCGCTACTCCCAGAGATCACTCCTCGGACGAGCTCAACAGCAGGTTCCGCTCCCAACGTCTCCACTCTTCCTCCTCTTCCTCTTCCTCCTCCTCATCTTCCTCTGCCTGTGAAACAACACACGGGGGTCCCAGGACCCCTGATATCCCTACGTCCACCTCCACCCCCAAAAACCCTCTCCTCTGCCGCTCTCCATCTAACTCCCACCCCTTCCAGACCCACACCCAGCCCCTGGCACTACCCTCCCATACTGGGACCAGCATGACCCTACCCAAGGTGTGTTCTATGTATATGTATTTATGTATATATACACTACCGTGGGGTCACTTAGAAATGTCCTTGTTTTTGAAAGAACGGGACATTTTTTTGTCCATTAAAATAACATCAAATTGATCAGAAATACAGTGTAGACATTGTTATTGTTGTAAATGACTATTGTAGCTGGAAACGGCAGATTTTTAATGGAATATCTACATAGGTGTACAGAGGCCCATTATCAGCAGCCGTCACTCCTGTGTTCCAATGGCATGTTGTGTTAGCTAATCCAAGTTTATCATTTTATAAGGCTAATTGATCATTAGAAAACCCTTTTGCAATTATGTTAGCACAGCTGAAAACTGTTGTTCTGACAATAGAAGCAATAAAACTGGCCTTCTTTAGACTAGTTGAGTATCTGGAGCATCAGCATTTGTGGGTTTGACTACAGGCTCAAAATGTCCAGAAACAAAGAACTTCTGAAACTCGTCAGTCTATTCTTATTCTGAGAAATGAAGGCTATTCCATGTGAGAAATTGCCAAGAAACTGAAGATCTCATACAACGCTGTGTTCTACTCCCTACACAGAACAGCGCAAACTGGTTCTAACCAGAATAGAAAGAGGAGTGTGAGGCCACAGTGCACAACTGAGCAAGAGGACAAGTACATTAGAGTGTCTAGTTTGAGAAACAGACGCCTCACAAGTCCTCAACTGGCAGCTTCATTAAATGGTACCCGCAAAACACCAGTCTCAACGTCAACAGTGAAGAGGCAACTCTGGGATGCTGGCCTTCTCGGCAGAGTTGCAAACAAAAAGCCATATCTCAGACTGACCAATAAAAAGAAAATCTTAAGATTGGCAAAAGAACACAGACACGAGACAGAGGAAATCTGCCTAGAAGGTGATCAACGCTGCTAAGGGTTCTTCTAACTCTTACGCCATCAAGAAGAAGGATGAGTTGGAGAGAGTCGCCAAGTCCAACCGTTAAAGTTTGCTTTCTAGAAGCAGAAAAACAAGAATAAATTTGAACTTTCTAACCACTGGAGGCCAGGACCAACCACTAGGTAGCGCTACTCCCAGAGATCACTCCTCGGACGAGCTCAACAGCAGGTTCCGCTCCCAACGTCTCCACTCTTCCTCCTCTTCCTCTTCCTCCTCCTCATCTTCCTCTGCCTATGAAACAAAAAAGGCAAATCTAAAATTTGGACTCATCAGACCAAAGGACAGATTTCCACCGGTCTAATGTCCATTGCTCGTGTTTCTTGTCCCAAACAAGTTTCAAATCAAAATCAAATCAAATCAAACTTTATTTGTCACGTGCCGAATATAACACGTGAGGACTTTACCGTGAAATCCTTACTTACAAGCCCTTAATCAACAGTGAAGTTCAAGAAGTGTTTAGAAAATATTTACCAAGTAGACTAAAATAAAAAGTAATAATAAAAAGTAACACAATAAGAATTACAATAACGAGGCTATATACAGGGGGCACCGGTACCGAGTCAGTGTGTAGGGGTACAGGCTAGTTGAGGTAATTTGTACATGTAGGTGGGGGTGAAGTGACTATGCATAGGCAATAAACAGCGAGTAGCAGCAGTGTACAATTGTCCGTTGTCGATTTTATTAATTGTTCAGCAGTCTTATGGCTTATGACTCCCTGTAGCGCTGTCTTAGGCGTCTCATAGTACAGATATTGCAATTTATTGCCCTGGCCACATCTGCAGTCCTCATGCCTCCTTGCAGCATGCATAAGGCACGCTCACGCAGATGAGCAGGGACCCTGGGCATCTTTCTTTTGGTGTTTTTCAGAGTCAGTATAAAGGCCTCTTTAGTGTCCTCAGTTTTCATAACTGTGACCTTAATTGCCTAACGTCGGTAAGCTGTTAGTGTCTTAACGATCGTTCCACAGGTACATGTTCATTAATTGTTTATGGTTCATTGAACAAGCATGGGAAACAGAGTTTAAACCCTTTACAATGAAGATCTGTGAAGTTATTTGGATTTTTACAAATGATCTTTGAAAGACAGGGTCCTGAAAAAGGGACGTTTCTTTTTTTGCTGAGTTTATATATATATATATATATTAATGTGGCCCTCTACACCTGTAATTATGGTACTCTCTCTCCATTCCTTGTATTTGTACACAAGCCGTACAATTATTTTTACTGTTTGACTGTGCCAATGTGTGATGGCTGCTCTGGAGCGTGATGTTATCAGTCAGTAAACTTAGTTGAACTTGAACCTCATCAATCAATCAGCCAATCAATCAAATGTCAATCAATAATGTCATCTATCTTTGTTTGTGAACTAACAGGTGCGGACCCCTCTGACCCCACGTGACAGCATCCAGCTGCTGAAGAAACACTACAGTCAGCCCCAGCCTGGAGGTGTGGACCGGCTGCACCACCTCAACGTCCCCAGTCAGCCCCAGCCTGGAGGTGTGGACCGGCTGCACCACCTCAACGTCCCCAGTCAGCCCCAACCTGGAGGTGTGGACCGGCTGCACCACCTCAACGTCCCCAGTCAGCCCCAGCCTGGAGGTGTGGACCGGCTGCACCACCTCAACGTCCCCATAGACATGACTGCTTCCAGCACCCAGGTAAAGGGGTGAGCATGCTCACCTCTATCCTGTGGTGTAGAAACAGTGAGAGTGTGCTTCAAGTCAACAGTCGGTCACATAACAACGATAAAAAGGTACCCGTCTGCACTCAGTTGATGTAGATTTAATTGAAGTAAATGCTTCTTTTCTTTCATCTTTGCACCCTGCAGAGCCTTGCGTCTCACTCCACCTGCAGTCACTTCCTGGTGGAGACAGATATAGATGACGGGCTGCCTGACAGTATGGAGGGAGTGGTAGAGGGGGCAGAGGGTCTTCCCCAGGAAGGAGTGTCGTTTGTTGGGTTGGCTGAGGGTCTGGAACTGCTGGATCCGGAGGTTCTGAAACCCCCCACCCCGCCTCTGCACCGCTTCCCCTCCTGGGTAAGACAGAGAGAGAGAGAGAGAGCTGGTGGAGTGCTCTTTGCCGTAGTCTCATATCTGTGTATGTGTGTGTTCCTGTTGTTGTGAGCAGTCAAAGTAATGTTATAAAACACACATACACACACTCATGCTTACACAATGATCTACGTGCTCTACAGGAGAGCCGTATCTATGCTGTGGCCAAGTCAGGGATGACAGTATCGGAGACGACCACAGGAGCCAGAAGTCCTGGTCCAGGTGAGTTGCCTACCATGCTGATGTTGGATTGGACTGTCTGGAGGAATCTCAATTGCAGTTCTTTGTTTCCTCACGAGGAATCAATCCCTCTGTGTCTGTGGTGGAACATTATGGGGCCTGTCAGTACTCCTTTTGATGTCTTCCTATCTGAGGGGGCTAAGTAACACCTGTGCAGGTGTGATCTGGGAAGCTTTAAGGAGCTCTTTAAAGAGATGTGTTAGAGCAGAACCCTGCTTTTTAATCTGCTGTGATGAAAGGATAGGACCTACACACAGTAAGACAGACTATAATTATAAATCTCGCTGCATCCGAAACATCTCGTGTTTTCTGCAGGAAGACCACAGTACCCTGCCGCAGGACCATTCACTCACCTGATTTACAAGAACATCACTGTACCCGTGTATACCACACTGAAAGGGGTAAGTACCGTACTCTACAGCAGCTCTAACTGTGTCCAACTGACAATTACATATCCACTCCCTATGGACTGTGGTATGTGCTGAGGAATATCTAAACGTGTCATCTGTCTGTCTGCAGAAAGCCACTCAGATCAGCAGTGTGCCCCTGCATGATGATGACTCTGGTTCGGAGGATGACAGTGGCTCTCTGGCCAGCCTCAGGACCTCCACCCTGGGCCCAGAAAGGAAGGGCAGCACCCCCGGGAGCCCCCGTGCCGTCAAGAGGGGTGAGAGCGTTTACTTTACTTCAATTCATTTTTTTTGCTCATTTTAAAAAGTACAATATAACATATAACACAAGGTACGCGCAAATAAGACCTGAATGACCTGTTCCTATTTGGACTTCTGACCTTTGATCCCTCCAGGTGTGTCCATGTCATCCATTAGCTCTGAAAGTGACTACGCCATTCCTCCTGACGCCTACTCCCTGGAATCTGACTACTCTGAGCCAGAACACAAAGTCCAGAGAACATCTTCATACTCCTGCGAGAGCCTGCGAGAGCCTGTGAGTGACCATTTACAGTGCGATATGGTGCAGTACAGTACCATGCACTAGCCTCAATATAATATAAGATACAAGGATCCCTTCTACTTCACTGTAGATTCACTAGGACTATTCAGCTGTACTGAGCAGCTGTAAAGGACAACGTGAAAATAAACTATCCAAGCCCGCAAAGTATGGTTGAGGTTGGCACGACAGTGAAAATGGTAAGTAAGTCATGTGCTGTGTGTGTCCCCATGTACAGGAGATGCTGGAGAAGTCAGGCTACCTGCTGAAGATGGGCAGTCAGGTTAAAGCCTGGAAGAGACGCTGGTTCATCCTGAGGAACGGAGAGATCTTCTACTACAAGTCTCCGGTGAGTCTCCACGAGTCGTCACTGTCGTCTTGATCACTGTCTTCTCTGACAGAATTATTACAGTGGCAGGAAATTACCACCCTGGGCTTTATACCTGTTCAGAAAACACACTCCATGTGGCAGTATGCACCCTTTCAGTTTGTTTACCAACTCATAGAAGTAGTAGAAGAAGAAAATGGACTACTTCAAAATGGAGATGGGCTCAATGGCGCTGCCCGTGCTCTCACAGATGCCATCATGGGACCAGGATCTATCTAAGTCTACGGCTGAATCAGTACAACTGGGGTTGGTTGGAAAACGCACAGGAGGGTATTTCTCCAGGAACACGGTTGGAGAGCCATGGTTTATTCTGTAATGCCTACTCCTTCCTATGGTCTTTGTCCTGGTCTTTCAGAGCGATGTGATACAGAAGCCTCAGGGTCAGATGGAGCTGAACTCTTCCTGTCGTATCGCCCGTGGAGAAGGAGCACAGACCTTCCAGGTGAGTGACAGTGATGACCAGTGGAGGCTGCTGAGGGGAGGACGGCTCATAATAATGGCTGGAATGGAGTCAAACACATCAAACATGTGGTTTCTATGTGCTTGATAACGACTCCATTCAGGCCATTATTATGAACCGTCCTCCCCTCAGCAGCCTCCACTGGGGAAGAGGGGTTTAATCTACTGTTACTGCTAGTTCAGCCACTTTCACCCCCAGAAGTCAATTGAGTTAGGTAGTTTGTTAGCGCACGCAACATTTGGTTGTGGGTTCTGGGATTACCAGTACACACACACTCGCACACACACATGCACACATATCCTGCCCTCCCAACCCTAGCACCAAACTGGGTAAAAAAGAGAGATTGTCAGGTATGGAATGTTGTCTTCTGCAGCTGATACTCATCTCTACTAACCTGGGGATGCTATCGCTGCCCACTCAGAGTGTGTGTGTGTTCTTGCATACGTGCATGTGTCTGTCCCTACCTGCCTGTCTTTACAGGCATGTATTCACCCTGCATTTCTGTTCTCCTGTTTTAATCTTCTCCTGTTCTAATCTTCTCCTGTTCTAATCTTCTCCTGTTCTAATATTCTCCTGCTCTAATATTCTCCTGCTTTAATCTTCTCCTGTTCTAATCTTCTCCTGTTCTAATCTTCTCCTGTTCTAATCTTCTCCTGTTCTAATCTTCTCCTGCTCTAATCTTCTCCTGTTCTAATCTTCTCCTGTTCTAATCTCCTGTTCTAATCTTCTCCTGTTCTAATCTTCTCCTGCTCTAATCTTCTCCTGCTCTAATCTTCTCCTGTTCTAATCTTCTCCTGCTGTAATCTTCTCCTGCTTTAATCTTCTCCTGCTCTAATCTTCTCCTGTTCTAATATTCTCCTGCTCTAATATTCTCCTGCTTTAATCTTCTCCTGTTCTAATCTTCTCCTGTTCTAATCTTCTCCTGTTCTAATCTTCTCCTGTTCTAATCTTCTCCTGCTCTAATCTTCTCCTGTTCTAATCTTCTCCTGTTCTAATCTTCTCCTGCTCTAATCTTCTCCTGTTCTAATCTTCTCCTGTTGTAATCTTCTCCTGTTCTAATCTTCTCCTGTTCTAATCTTCTCCTGTTCTAATATTCTCCTGCTCTAATATTCTCCTGCTCTAATCTTCTCCTGTTCTAATCTTCTCCTGTTCTAATCTTCTCCTGTTCTAATCTTCTCCTGTTCTAATCTTCTCCTGTTATAATCTTCTCCTGTTCTAATCTTCTCCTGTTCTAATATTCTCCTGTTCTAATCTTCTCCTGTTCTAATCTTCTCCTGTTCTAATCTTCTCCTGTTCTAATATTCTCCTGTTCTAATCTTCTCCTGTTCTAATATTCTCCTGTTCTAATATTCTCCTGTTCTAATCTTCTCCTGTTCTAATCTTCTCCTGCTCTAATCTTCTCCTGTTCTAATCTTCTCCTGCTCTAATCAGTTGATAACAGAGAAGAAGACATTCTTCCTGACGGCTGACTCTCCCAACATCTTGGAGGAGTGGATCAGAGTTCTACAGAACATCTTCAAAGTCCAAGCCAGCAGCCCCATCGCCATGGAGACCACCACCGCCAAACCTACCGTGAGGGGCTGGCTCACTAAGGTCAGGGGTCACTGACTCACTAAGGTCAGGGGTCACTGGACTGGGCCTAAGAGATGAGGGTCATGGAGATGAGAAACAGACAACATGTTTAGGGTGATTGGCCTTAGCAAGACGAGGTACAGAAGTGCTTATCTTGATCACATAATGATTGAGATGGGACAAGGAAATCCCAGCCGGCCAAACCCTCCCCTAACCTGGACGAAGCTCGGCCAATTGGATCTCCCAGCTGTGACACAGCCTGGGATCGAACCCGGGTCTGTAGTGGCGCCTCAAGTACAGCAATGCAGTGCCTTAGACCGCTGCGCCAGGCCCCCAAAACACAGTTTTAATGGAAACTTTTAACTTGCCTATTTAATGGAAGGACAACTCTTATTACAAAGGCAATACAAAAATACAGCTATTCTCACCCAATATCTATTATATCAACAATATGTTACTTATTAGGACACCGTAAAGTTTAAACTAGCCATTCTTCCCACTGTAAGAAAAAGTGACTGTCACAGATTGGCGGAAGGCTTTCACTTCAGGCAGATTCTTGGACAGCTAATTCACGATGTGACACGGCTAGAATTAGGACCCCTTATTGATCAGGGGATGATGATGTTTGAGTGATAGCCCCCCTTCTCTACAGAGGTGTGTCTGTCAGTATGGTTGAGACTGGGGCTAGGAGACCCCTAGATCACAGAGGTGTGTCTGTCAGTATGGTGGAGACTGGGGCTAGGAGACCCCTAGATCACAGAGGTGTGTCTGTCAGTATGGTGGAGACTGGGGCTAGGAGACCCCTAGATCACAGAGCTGTGTCTGTCAGTATGGTTGAGACTGGGGCTAGGAGACCCCTAGATCACAGAGCTGTGTCTGTCAGTATGGTTGAGACTGGGGCTAGGAGACCCCTTGATCGCAGAGGTGTGTCTGTCAGTATGGTTGAGACTGGGGCTAGGAGACCCCTAGATCACAGAGGTGTGTCTGTCAGTATGGTGGAGACTGGGGTTAGGAGACCCCTAGATCACAGAGGTGTGTCTGTCAGTATGTTTAAGACTGGGGCTAGGAGACCCCTAGATCACAGAGGTGTGTCTGTCAGTATGGTTGAGACTGGGGCTAGGAGACCCCTAGATCACAGAGGTGTGTCTGTCAGTATGGTTGAGACTGGGGCTAGGAGACCCCTAGATCACAGAGGTGTGTCTGTCAGTATGGTGGAGACTGGGGTTAGGAGACCCCTAGATCACAGAGGTGTGTCTGTCAGTATGGTTGAGACTGGGGCTAGGAGACCCCTAGATCACAGAGGTGTGTCTGTCAGTATGTTTGAGACTGGGGCTAGGAGACCCCTAGATCACAGAGGTGTGTCTGTCAGTATGGTTGAGACTGGGGCTAGGAGACCCCTAGATCACAGAGGTGTGTCTGTCAGTATGGTTGAGACTGGGGCTAGGAGACCCCTAGATCACAGAGGTGTGTCTGTCAGTATGGTGGAGACTGGCGTTAGGAGACCCCTAGATCACAGAGGTGTGTCTGTCAGTATGGTTGAGACTGGGGCTAGGAGACCCCTTGATCGCAGAGGTGTGTCTGTCAGTATGGTTGAGACTGGGGCTAGGAGACCCCTAGATCACAGAGGTGTGTCTGTCAGTATGGTGGAGACTGGGGCTAGGAGACCCCTAGATCACAGAGGTGTGTCTGTCAGTATGGTTGAGACTGGGGCTAGGAGACCCCTAGATCACAGAGGTGTGTCTGTCAGTATGGTGGAGACTGGGGTTAGGAGACCCCTAGATCACAGAGGTGTGTCTGTCAGTATGGTGGAGACTGGGGCTAGGAGACCCCTAGATCACAGAGGTGTGTCTGTCAGTATGTTTAAGACTGGGGCTAGGAGACCCCTAGATCACAGAGGTGTGTCTGTCAGTATGGTTGAGACTGGGGCTAGGAGACCCCTAGATCACAGAGGTGTGTCTGTCAGTATGGTTGAGACTGGGGTTAGGAGACCCCTAGATCACAGAGGTGTGTCTGTCAGTATGGTTGAGACTGGGGCTAGGAGACCCCTAGATCACAGAGGTGTGTGATGACTGACTGACAGTTCAACTATCTGTAAAGAGGCTTCGATCTCTACACTATAACGTTATGCATCTCAGAACTCTGGAGTGATGGAGTTGGTTCACTACCTCTCTCTCTGCATATTTGACCTTCGACCCTGATGAAGAGATGTACAGCTAGGATTATGAGTCATGAGATGAAGCCAGTAGTCCACACACATCCACTCTCTACTGCAGCCTGCTGTTCAAATTAGAAATATTATATACAGTCTGAGTGGTATTGAATCTATAAACCTCACACATTCTCCTCTGTCTCTCTCTATCTCTTTCACGCACTCTCTCTCACTCTCTCTCTCTCTTCTCTGTCTCTCTTCTCTGTCTCTCGCTCTCCCTCTCTCTCTTCTCTTTCTCTCACACTCTGTCTCTCTCCTCCAGGTGAAGCATGGCCACTCTAAGCTGGTATGGTGCTCTCTGGTCAGCAAGGTCTTCTATTATTACAGGAACCAGGATGACAAGGTTAAAATTCCTCCTAAATTTACCCTCATTATGTCAGTGTCATTACTGTTGACAGTCTATATCTGTAGTATAACTGAATATCATTATATTGTATTCACACACTCTAACTGTGTGTGTGTGTGTGTGTATACTGTATGCGTTTGTCACCTCTCAGCTCCCCCTAGGCCAGCTGCGGATGCGTGAGGCGGTGGTGGAGGAGGTGGACAGGTCATGTGACTCTGACGAGGACTACGAGGCCGGTGGGCGTGGCTTCTTGTCATCTCACTGTACCCTAGTGGTCCACCCCAGAGAGCAAAGCCCCACCTATCTGCTCATAGGGACCAAGCAAGAGAAGGTACAGCACCCCTAAACTACACTACCCATATACCCCCTCACTGCAAGACAAGGTACAGCACCCCTAAACTACACTACCCATATACCCCCTCACTGCAAGACAAGGTACAGCACCCCTAAACTACACTACCCATATACCCCCTCACTGCAAGACAAGGTACAGCACCCTTAAACTACACTACCCATATACCCCCTCACTGCAAGACAAGGTACAGCACCCCTAAACTACACTACCCATATACCCCCTCACTGCAAGACAAGGTACAGCACCCCTAAACTACACTACCCATATACCCCCTCACTGCAAGACAAGGTACAGCACCCCTAAACTACACTACCCATATACCCACTCACTGCAAGGGAAGGTACATCACTCTAAAACTACACTACCCATACACCCCTTCACCTACTTGCTCATAGGTACCAAGCAAGAGAAGGTACAGTACTCTAAAACTAAACTACCCATAACCCCCCCACCCCACCCCACCTACCTGCTCATAGGCACCAAGTGAATGTACAGCACTCTAAAAATACACGTATTCAAACACCCATCATTTCCCATAATTGTAAGTTACAACCCACAGACTTACCTGTTTCCATTATCTCCTCCATCCTTTCTGTACAGGACACCTGGTTGTACCACCTGACAGTCGCGGCAGGCAGCAGTGCCAGCTTCAAGGTGGGCACAGAGTACGAGCAGCTGGTCGGGAACCTCTTAGACGTAGAGGGAGATCCAGGTAAGTCATCTAATCATTCAACTCAGTCTGTCTGTCAACACCACAGACAAGTACACTACTTGAGAAGGTTAATGTCTAGCAATGCCTTGAAGATTTATTTATTTATTTTATTTATTTTACCTTTATTTAACCAGGTAGGCAAGTTGAGAACAAGTTCTCATTTACAATTGCGACCTGGCCAAGATAAAGCAAAGCAGTTCGACAGATACAACAACACAGAGTTACACATGGAGTAAAACAAACATACAGTCAATAATAAAGTATAAACAAGTCTATATACAATGTGAGCAAATGAGGTGAGAAGGGAGGTAAAGGCAAAAAAAAGGCCTTGGTGGCAAGGTAAATACAATATAGAAAGTAAAACACTGGAATGGTAGTTTTGCAATGGAAGAATGTGCAAAGTAGAAATAAAAATAATGGGGTGCAAAGGAGCAAAATAAATAAATTAATTAAATACAGTTGGGAAAGAGGTAGTTGATAGGGCTAAATTATATGTGGGCTATGTACAGGTGCAGTAATCGGTGAGCTGCTCTGACAGTTGGTGCTTAAAGCTAGTGAGGGAGATAAGTGTTTCCAGTTTCAGAGATTTTTGTAGTTCGTTCCAGTCATTGGCAGCAGAGAACTGGAAAGAGAGGCGGCCAAAGAAAGAATTGGTTTTGGGGGTGACTAGAGAGATATACCTGCTGGAGCGTGTGCTACAGGTGGGAGATGCTATGGTGACCAGCGAGCTGAGATAAGGGGGGACTTTACCTAGCAGGGTCTTGTAGATGACATGGAGCCAGTGGGTTTGGCGACGAGTATGAAGCGAGGGCCAGCCAACGAGAGCGTACAGGTCGCAATGGTGGGTAGTGTATGGGGCTTTGGTGACAAAACGGATTGCACTGTGATAGACTGCATCCAGTTTGTTGAGTAGGGTATTGGAGGCTATTTTGTAAATTACATCGCCAAAGTCGAGGATTGGTAGGATGGTCAGTTTTACAAGGGTATGTTTGGCAGCATGAGTGAAGGATGCTTTGTTGCGAAATAGGAAGCCAATTCTAGATTTAACTTTGGATTGGAGATGTTTGATATGGGTCTGGAAGGAGAGTTTACAGTCTAACCAGACACCTAAGTATTTGTAGTTGTCCACGTATTCTAAGTCAGAGCCGTCCAGAGTAGTGATGTTGGACAGGCGGGTAGGTGCAGGTAGTGATCGGTTGAAGAGCATGCATTTAGTTTTACTTGTATTTAAGAGCAGTTGGAGGCCACGGAAGGAGAGTTGTATGGCATTGAAGCTTGCCTGGAGGGTTGTTAACACAGTGTCCAAAGAAGGGCCGGAAGTATACAGAATGGTGTCGTCTGCGTAGAGGTGGATCAGAGACTCACCAGCAGCAAGAGCGACCTCATTGATGTATACAGAGAAGAGAGTCGGTCCAAGAATTGAACCCTGTGGCACCCCCATAGAGACTGCCAGAGGTCCGGACAACAGACCCTCAGATTTGACACACTGAACTCTATCAGAGAAGTAGTTGGTGAACCAGGCGAGGCAATCATTTGAGAAACCAAGGCTGTTGAGTCTGCCGATGAGGATGTGGTGATTGACAGAGTCGAAAGCCTTGGCCAGATCAATGAATACGGCTGCACAGTAATGTTTCTTATCGATGGCGGTTAAGATATCGTTTAGGACCTTGAGCGTGGCTGAGGTGCACCCATGACCAGCTCTGAAACCAGATTGCATAGCAGAGAAGGTATGGTGAGATTCAAAATGGTCGGTAATCTGTTTGTTGACTTGGCTTTCGAAGACCTTAGAAAGGCATGGTAGGATAGATATAGGTCTGTAGCAGTTTGGGTCAAGAGTGTCCCCCCCTTTGAAGAGGGGGATGACCGCAGCTGCTTTCCAATCTTTGGGAATCTCAGACGACACGAAAGAGAGGTTGAACAGGCTAGTAATAGGGGTGGCAACAATTTCGGCAGATAATTTTAGAAAGAAAGGGTCCAGATTGTCTAGCCCGGCTGATTTGTAGGGGTCCAGATTTTGCAGCTCTTTCAGAACATCAGCTGAATGGATTTGGGAGAAGGAGAAATGGGGAAGGCTTGGGCGAGTTGCTGTTGGGGGTGCAGTGCTGTTGACAGGGGTAGGAGTAGCCAGGTGGAAAGCATGGCCAGCAGTAGAAAAATGCTTATTGAAATTTTCAATTATGGTGGATTTATCAGTGGTGACAGTGTTTCCTATCTTCAGTGCACTGGGCAGCTGGGAGGAGGTGTTCTTATTCTCCATGGACTTTACAGTGTCCCAGAACTTTTTTGAGTTAGTGTTGCAAGAAGCAAATTTCTGCTTGAAAAAGCTAGCCTTGGCTTTTCTAACTGCCTGTGTATAATGGTTTCTAGCTTCCCTGAACAGCTGCATATCACGGGGGCTGTTCGATGCTAATGCAGAACGCCATAGGACGTTTTTGTGTTGATTAAGGGCAGTCAGGTCTGGGGAGAACCAAGGGCTATATCTGTTCCTGGTTCTAAATTTCTTGAATGGGGCATGTTTATTTAAGATGGTTAGGAAGGCATTTTTAAAAAATATCCAGGCATCCTCTACTGACGGGATGAGGTCAATATCCTTCCAGGATACCCCGGCCAGGTCGATTAGAAAGGCCTGCTCGCTGAAGTGTTTCAGGGAGCGTTTTACAGTGATGAGAGGAGGTCGTTTGACCGCTGACCCATTACGGATGCAGGCAATGAGGCAGTGATCGCTGAGATCTTGGTTGAAGACAGCAGAGGTGTATTTAGAGGGGAAGTTGGTTAGGATGATATCTAAGAGGGTGCCCGTGTTTAAGGCTTTGGGGAGGTACCTGGTAGGTTCATTGATAATTTGTGTGAGATTGAGGGCATCAAGTTTAGATTGTAGGATGGCTGGGGTGTTAAGCATGTTCCAGTTTAGGTCGCCTAGCAGCACGAGCTCTGAAGATAGATGGGGGGCAATCAGTTCACATATGGTGTCCAGAGCACAGCTGGGGGCAGAGGGTGGTCTATAGCAGGCGGCAACGGTGAGAGACTTGTTTTTAGAAAGGTGGATTTTTAAAAGTAGAAGTTCAAATTGTTTGGGTACAGACCTGGATAGTAGGACAGAACTCTGCAGGCTATCTTTGCAGTAAATTGCAACACCGCCCCCTTTGGCAGTTCTATCTTGTCTGAAAATGTTGTAGTTTGGAATTAAAATGTCTGAATTTTTGGTGGTCTTCCTAAGCCAGGATTCAGACACAGCTAGAACATCCGGGTTGGCAGAGTGTGCTAAAGCAGTGAATAGAACAAACTTAGGGAGGAGGCTTCTAATGTTAACATGCATGAAACCAAGGCTATTACGGTTACAGAAGTCGTCAAAAGAGAGCGCCTGGGGAATAGGAGTGGAGCTAGGCACTGCAGGGCCTGGATTCACCTCTACATCGCCAGAGGAACATAGGAGTAGTAGAATAAGGGTGCGACTAAAAGCAATAAGAATTGGTCGTCTAGAACGTCTGGAACAGAGAGTAAAAGGAGGTTTCTGGGGGCGATAAAATAGCATCAAGGTATAATGTACAGACAAAGGTAAGGTAGGATGTGAATACAGTGGAGGTAAACCTAGGTATTGAGTGATGAAGAGAGAGATATTGTCTCTAGAAACATCATTGAAACCAGGAGATGTCATTGCATGTGTGGGTGGTGGAACTAATAGGTTGGATAAGGTATAGTGAGCAGGACTAGAGGCTCTACAGTGAAATAAGCCAATAAACACTAACCAGAACAGCAATGGACAAGACATATTGACATTAAGGAGAGGCATGCTTAGTCGAGTGATCAAAAGGGTCCAGTGAGTGGAGAGGTTGGTTTAGGGTCACGGCGATTTAGACAGCTAGCCAAGCCAACCGGTAGCAAGCTAGCATAGGATGGAGTCTGTTGTTAGCCACCTCTTGCGTTCGGTCAGTAGATTAGTGGGGTTCCGTGTGGTAGAGGGGATTAATCCAAATCACACAACAACAAAAATAAGAACAATAGATATAGTTATAGAGGCCCGAGAAGAAAACATAATAATTCAAATAAATAAATTGTCCGATTGTCTATTCAGATAGCAGCCGGAAAGACAGCTAACGGTTAGCGGGCCGCAGATGGGCGTTCCGGTAACGTCGCGACAGAGGAGCCAGCCGGATCTCCTTCAGGTAGATAACGTCGGCAGTCCGGTTGTGAAGGCCCGGTGGGGCTCCGCGTAGGCAGTGAAACGGGTCCGGATAGGTGACTGCAGCCCAGGAGTGAATGATGGAACTCAGGCGTGATTGACGGAGCTGGCTAGCACCGGAACAATCGATGTTTGCTCCGGAATCGACGAAAGCCGACTGTCACACGGATAGCAGCTAGCTAGCTGTGAGATCCGGGTATGAATGTCCAGAGAGCAGTTGAAATCCAGGGACATGGAGAGAAAAATTGGTCCGGTATGTTCCGTTCCGAGCCGCGCTGCGCCGTACAAAACTGGCGATAGATTTTCGATAGATTTTCGAACTAAAGGACAGCCGATGACCACAAACCGTGGTTAGCTTCTGATTAGCTTCTGGGCTAGCTCCTGGCTAGCTTCTGGCTAGTTTCTGGCCAGCCTCCTGGAGTTTCTGGCTAGCTTCCTGAAGGATTGCAGATCTGAGGTAAATAATACTTTTTTATAAATATAAATTGGTGAGGCTGGTTGCAGGAGAGTGTTTAGAAGATGAGTTGATGGAAAATAAAAATAAAATGTATGTGAAAAAAGTTGTAAATATATATATATACAGGACACGACAAGACGAGGACAAAAGACGTCTGAACTGCTATGCGATCTTGGATGAGTATAGACTAGATAGACTAGTGGTTAACAGACTGGTGCTATACTGTATCACATAAGGTTTCAGATTCAGTCAGTAGCTCTTTCATGTTACATTAACCAGGACAGACTACTGAAATATCTTGATCCAGTCTGCAATCTGCAGTTAGTGTTAATGACTGTGCTCAAGTAAGTCTGTTTCTGGTCAATCTGTGTGTGTGTGTCTGTCTGTGTGTCTGTGTGTCTGTCTGTCTGTCTGTCTGTGTGTCTGTCTGTCTGTCTGTCTGTCTGTCTGTCTGTCTGTCTGTCTGTCTGTCTGTCTGTCTGTCTGTGTGTCTGTCTGCCTGCCTGTCTGTCTGTCTGTCTGTCTGTCTGTATGCCCTCTGTCTGTCTGTCTGTCTGTCTGTCTGTCTGTCTGTCTGTCTGTCTGTCTTCTCTCAGACTCTGCGTTGTGGAGGAGTGAGTCTCTTTGTTTCTGTAAAGATGGCCTGCGCTCCCCTCTCACCACTCTACCCTCTGAAGCTCTGCAGACTGAAGCCCTCAAACTCTTCAAGGTCGGTCCCTTCATTACTTACTCTTCCTTTGTATTTCTTCAAATCCCTGTGTCTTTCTCTTCTCCTGTCTGCTGATCTGACGGAGACCCCCAGCCTGTCTGTCTGTTTGGGGCTTCCCCTTCTCTGTCCATCACCCCCCTCTCCTCTTGGATGTGCTCCATGCCCCTCCACCCTACCGCCACTCACAGATCAAAGCCTCGGCGGCTCATTAGAAGTGTGGAAGACAGGGGCAGGTAGTGGGACAGGGAGAGGGACAGGGATAGGGACAGGGATAGGGACTGGGACAGGGACTGGGACAGGGATAGGGAGTGGGACAGGGAGAGGGACAGGGATAGGGAGTGGGACAGGGATAGGGACTGGGACAGGGATAGGGACTGGGACAGGGATAGGGACAGGGAGTGGGACAGGGATAGGGAGTGGGACAGGGATAGGGACAGGGATAGGGAGTGGGACAGGGACAGGGAGTGGGACAGGGATAGGGAGTGGGACAGGGATAGGGAGTGGGACAGGGACAGGGAGTGGGACAGGGATAGGGACAGGGATAGGGACTGGGACAGGGATACGGACAGGGAGTGGGACAGACAGGGATGGGATTGGGAGTGAGACAGACAGGGATAAGGAGTGGGATAGGGAGTGAGACAGACAGGGATGGGATTGGGAGTGAGACAGACAGGGATGGGATAGGGACTGGGACAGGGATAGGGACAGGGAGTGGGACAGGGATAGGGAGTGGGACAGGGATAGGGACAGGGATAGGGAGTGGGACAGGGAGTGGGACAGGGATAGGGAGTGGGACAGGGATAGGGAGTGGGACAGGGACAGGGAGTGGGACAGGGATAGGGACAGGGATAGGGACTGGGACAGGGATACGGACAGGGAGTGGGACAGGGATACGGACAGGGAGTGGGACAGGGATACGGACAGGGAGTGGGACAGACAGGGATGGGATTGGGAGTGAGACAGACAGGGATAAGGAGTGGGATAGGGAGTGAGACAGACAGGGATGGGATTGGGAGTGAGACAGACAGGGATGGGATTGGGAGTGAGACAGACAGGGACAGCGAGTGAGACAGACAGGGATGGGATGGAGAGTGAGACAGACAGGGACGGGGACAGGGAGTGAGACAGACAGGGATAGGACAGGGGGTGAGACAGACAGGCATGGGATGGGTAGTGAGACAGACAGGGACGGGGACAGGGAGTGAGACAAAGACAGGGATGGAATGGGGAGTGAGACAGACAGGAATGGGATGGGGAGTGAGACAGACAGACAGGGACAGGGACATGGAGTGAGACAGACAGGGACGGGGACATGGAGTGAGACAAAGACAGGGATGGGATGGGGAGTGAGACAGACAGGGATGGGATGGGGAGTGTGACAGACAGGGATGGGATGGGGTGTGAGACAGACAGGGATGGGATGGAGAGTGTGAAAGACAGAGATGGGGAGTGAGACAGACAGGGATGGGACGGAGAGTGTGAAAGACAAGGATGGGGAGTGAGACAGACAGGGATGGGATGGAGAGTGTGAAAGACAGGGATGGGGAGTGAGACAGACAGGGACGGGGACAGGGAGTGAGACAAAAACAGGGACGGGTCATGGAGTGAGACAGACAGGGATGGGATGGGGAGTGAGACAGACAGGGACAAGGACATGGAGTGAGACAGACAGGGATGGGATGGAGAGTGTGAAAGACAGGGATGGGGAGTGAGACAGACAGGGACGGGGACAGGGAGTGAGACAAAAACAGGGACGGGTCATGGAGTGAGACAGACAGGGATGGGATGGGGAGTGAGACAGACAGGGACAAGGACTGGGTAGTGAGACAGACAGGGACGGGGACAGGGAGTGAGACAAAGACAGGGATGGAATGGGGAGTGAGACAGACAGGAATGGGATGGGGAGTGAGACAGACAGACAGGGACAGGGACATGGAGTGAGACAGACAGGGACGGGGACATGGAGTGAGACAAAGACAGGGATGGGATGGGGAGTGAGACAGACAGGGATGGGATGGGGAGTGTGACAGACAGGGATGGGATGGGGTGTGAGACAGACAGGGATGGGATGGAGAGTGTGAAAGACAGAGATGGGGAGTGAGACAGACAGGGATGGGACGGAGAGTGTGAAAGACAAGGATGGGGAGTGAGACAGACAGGGATGGGATGGAGAGTGTGAAAGACAGGGATGGGGAGTGAGACAGACAGGGACGGGGACAGGGAGTGAGACAAAAACAGGGACGGGTCATGGAGTGAGGCAGACAGGGATGGGATGGGGAGTGAGACAGACAGGGACAAGGACATGGAGTGAGACAGACAGGGATGGGATGGGGAGTGAGACAGACAGGGACGGGGACATGGAGTGAGACGAAGACAGGGATGGGATGGGGAGTGAGACAGATAGGGATGGGATGGGGAGTGAGACAGACAGGGACGGGGACATGGAGTGAGACGAAGACAGGGACTGGATGGGGAGTGAGACAGACAGGGATGGGATGGCGAGTGAGACAGACAGGGATTGGATGGGGAGTGAGACAGACAAGGACGGGGACAGGGAGTGAGACAGACAGGGATGGGATGGGGAGTGAGACAGACAGGGACGGGGACATGGAGTGAGACAAAGACAGGGATGGGATGGGGAGTGAGACAGACAGGGATTGGATGGGGAGTGAGACAGACAGGGATGGGATGGGGAGTGAGACAGACAGGGATGGGATGGGGAGTGAGACAGACAGGGATGGGATGGGGAGTGAGACAGACAGGGATGGGATGGGGAGTGAGACAGACAGGGATTGGACAGGGAGTGAGACAGACAGGGATGGGATGGGGAGTGAGACAGACAGGGACGGGGACATGGAGTGAGACAGACAGGGATGGGATGGGGAGTGAGACAGACAGGGACGGGGACATGGAGTGAGACAGACGGGGATGGGATGGGGAGTGAGACAGACAGGGACGGGGACAGGGAGTGAGACAGACAGGGACATATAGTCCCTGATGTGACAGGGCTGTGTTAGTGAGATGTCATGACACAGTATTGATACAGAGCCTTAATCCTACTAACATTTTCCTGTTCCCCTCAAGCAGTGACAGACTAGTTTTCCTCCTGACTTGGATGAACCTGTTAAACTTGGAATGTGTTTCCAAGTAGGAAACACATTGAAGTTTGTGCATGCTGGGCCGGGCCCCCCATTAGTTAGGATTAGGTGGCTGCCTATGACAGCAGATTGACAAGGGTGGCGTTTTCCCAGCCAAACTGACCGACACATGAATCAACACAAAAAAACCTCACATCATTCTGCCCAAGAACAATGACCATTTCTCTAAACCAGTTGGCATATGGGCTTTTTAGGTGAGCGCCAATGGCACCTTTTGATAAGCAGTGCCTACTTTGTAGGCAGGGGCGCAAAATATAAATCTTGTCCATTCCCAGCGTGCCTCTCCAGGGTTCTGTTGGAGAGGTGCATCTCTGCAGCGCTCCACCAACGTTCTGTCAAAAAATGGTCTAACATAAATCATATAGGTATAGGATATGGTAGAAAGAGTATGTGGCCTTTTCTGTAGCCGACAGGCTGGAGATATAATGTAATGACAATGTAATGAGACAGACACTTTTTACATCATGCAGGTTTCTCCGATCACATAGCCTAACCTAAATGGTGCCCAATAAAGAAGCTGCCATGTTAAAAAACAACATGTCCTAAAAACAGGACAGGTCAAAGTCAAATGGACCATATGGAATGGACAATCAAGCTGCTCACAACCGCTGTCCGTTTCCTGTTTCCTGTTTAATTAACAAACAATAGTCATTCCACATAACATTCAAATCAAATTTTATTGGTCACATACACATGGTTAGCAGATGTTAATGCGAATGTAGCGAAATGCTTGTGCTTCTAGTTCCGACAATGCAGTAATATCTAACAAGTAATCTGACAATTCCACAACAACGGCTGCATTCCACTGTGGCTGACACTGTAGGATCCACCCCAGTAAGCACAGGCCGACGGCGACGTCATTTGGATGTCTTTTTTGGTCCTGTATTGCTTTTAATCTTTTTAAATGAATATCTTATTAACACTTTGTTCTAGCTAGCTATTTGTGTAGGTAGCTATCAAGTAAACCCAATGCTACTAGTTATTTTGGACATGCGTACGGGTTTGAAAAGAATGTGAATTAAGACTACTGTGAATAGTGTCTTAATAATAAATGAGTCTTTTTGCACCAGGTATGGTTGTTAAACATTTGCCAGATGTAAGTTGTAAGCCTTGATTTCCACGTCCACAGATGTAAATCTTAACCAATCATAGACATATATTTTAGGTAAAGATTTTGTTCGGTCTGGACCGGTCTTGATTTAATTCAAACATCGACGTCTATAAATTATGTATTTTTGGACCTTCATTCAGAACTGAAAATTAACTTAATTTCAACATTCGGGTAAAATATGTATTTTCAACGTCATTTTGCTTACGGGGACTATTCTAGTTTTGCGGGGTTATATGAGGAGGGCGGCAGAATGGCCAGGTCCGGACTTTCATTACTATAGCTCTGTTTGAGGGGTGGTCTACAATACGAACATAATTTACTTTATGTTAATAATCTTACCTTTTATTATACCTCATGGTTGTTGTATTGTCAAGAACAAACATGTAAGTAAACATTTACTTGGACGGTTTATGCCATGTGTATCCCGTAAATACGACTAATACAACTTGGAACTCTATCTCTATGTATGTTGGCCTCCACCTTCTGGTTGTAAACAGGTATAACACTGACATGGCTTGAGCTCGTTAAAGACTGATTGACTACATTGAGCTCGTTAAAGATTGATTGACTACATTGAGCTCGTTAAAGATTGATTGACTACATTGAGCTCGTTAAAGATTGATTGACTACATTGAGCTCGTTAAAGATTGATTGACTACATTGAGCTCGTTAAAGATTGATTAACTACATTGAGCTCGTTAAAGATTGATTGACTACATTGAGCTCGTTAAAGACTGATTGACTACATAGAGCTCGTTAAAGATTGATTAACTACATTGAGCTCGTTAAAGATTGATTGACTACATTGAGCTCGTTAAAGACTGATTGACTACATTGAGCTCGTTAAAGATTGATTGACTACATTGAGCTCGTTAAAGATTGATTGACTACATTGAGCTCGTTAAAGACTGATTGACTACATTGAGCTTGTTAAAGATTGATTAACTACATTGAGCTCGTTAAAGATTGATTGACTACATTGAGCTCGTTAAAGACTGATTGACTACATTGAGCTCGTTAAAGATTGATTGACTACATTGAGCTCGTTAAAGATTGATTGACTACATTGAGCTCGTTAAAGACTGATTGACTACATTGAGCTCGTTAAAGATTGATTGACTACATTGAGCTCGTTAAAGATTGATTGACTACATTGAGCTCGTTAAAGACTGATTGACTACATTGAGCTCGTTAAAGATTGATTGACTACATTGAGCTCGTTAAAGATTGATTGACTACATTGAGCTCGTTAAAGATTGATTGACTACATTGAGCTCGTTAAAGATTGATTGACTACATTGAGCTCGTTAAAGACTGATTGACTACATTGAGCTCGTTAAAGATTGATTGACTACATTGAGCTCGTTAAAGATTGATTGACTACATTGAGCTCGTTAAAGATTGATTGACTACATTGAGCTTGTTAAAGACTGATTGACTACATTGAGCTCGTTAAAGATTGATTGACTACATTGAGCTCGTTAAAGATTGATTGACTACATTGAGCTCGTTAAAGACTGATTGACTACATTGAGCTCGTTAAAGATTGATTGACTACATTGAGCTCGTTAAAGATTGATTGACTACATTGAGCTCGTTAAAGACTGATTGACTACATTGAGCTCATTAAAGATTGATTGCCTACATTGAGCTCGTTAAAGATTGATTGACTACATTGAGCTCGTTAAAGACTGATTGACTACATTGAGCTCGTTAAAGATTGATTGACTACATTGAGCTCGTTAAAGATTGATTGACTACATTGAGCTCCTTAAAGACTGATTGACTACATTGAGCTCCTTAAAGACTGATTGACTACATTGAGCTCGTTAAAGATTGATTGACTACATTGAGCTCGTTAAAGATTGATTGCCTACATTGAGCTCGTTAAAGACTGATTGCCTACATTGAGCTCGTTAAAGATTGATTGACTACATTGAGCTCGTTAAAGATTGATTGACTACATTGAGCTCGTTAAAGATTGATTGCCTACATTGCACTCTGACTGCACAGAGCCACTGATCTACAAATCAACCTTCAAATACATCAAATACATCCGAAATAACAACTCATTATATTCATTTATTTAATTAAAGCGCTTTTCTCACACCCAAAAGTGATCAAGACTAGTGATTATGGGATCAAGACTAGTGATCATGTGATCAAGACGAGTGATTATGTGATCAAGACGAGTGATTATGTGATCAAGACTAGATTAGTGATTATGTGACCAAGACTAGTGATTATGTGATCAAGACTAGACTAGTGATCATGTGATCAAGACTAGACTAGTGATTATGTGATCAAGACTAGTGATTATGTGATCAAGACTAGTGATTATGTGATCAAGACTAGTGGTCATGTGATCAAGACTTGTGATCAAGACTAGTGATTATGTGATCAAGACTAGACTAGTGATTATGTGATCAAGACTAGACTAGTGATTATGTGATCAAGACTAGACTAGTGATTATGTGATCAAGACTAGTGATTATATGATCAAGTGATTACAGTGATTACTCTGTATGTGATCAAGACCAGTGATCATGTGATCAAGACTAGTGATCATGTGATCAAGACTAGTGATTGTGTGATCAAGACTAGTGATTATGTGATCAGGACTAGTGATTATGTGATCAGGACTAGTGATTATGTGATCAAGACTAGTGATTATGTGATCAAGACTAGTGATCATGTGATCAAGACTAGTGATCATGTGATCAAGACTAGTGATCATGTGATCAAGACTAGTGATCATGTGATCAAGACTAGTGATCATGTGATCAAGACTAGTGATCAGCCCCTTGCTTAAACTGATCCCCATGAACATGCTGCTTCTATTGTTTCTCAACATATATCACGATCATTGCAGGTAGCAGATGTTCTGAAAAAGCTGCAAAACCTGGACCCGTACAAGTCAGCTGGGCTTGACAATCTGGACCCTCTATTTCTGAAACTATCCGCCGCCATTGTCACAACCCCTATTACCAGCCTGTTCAACCTCTCTTTCATATCGTCTGAGATCCCCAAGGATTGGAAAGCTGCCGCAGTCATCCCCCTCTTCAAAGGGGGAGACACCCTGGACCCAAACTGTTACAGACCTATATCCATCCTGCCCTGCCTATCTAAGGTCTTTGAAAGCCAAGTCAACAAACAGGTCACTGACCATCTCGAATCCCACCGTACCTTCTCTGCTGTGCAATCTGGTTTCCGAGCCGGTCACGGGTGCACCTCAGCCACGCTCAAGGTACTAAACGATATCATAACCGCCATCGATAAAAGACAGTACTGTGCAGCCGTCTTCATCGACCTGGCCAAGGCTTTCGACTCTGTCAATCACCATATTCTTATCGGCAGACTCAGTAGCCCCGGTTTTTCTAATGACTGCCTTGCCTGGTTCACCAACTACTTTGCAGACAGAGTTCAGTGTGTCAAATCGGAGAGCATGTTGTCCGGTCCTCTGGCAGTCTCTATGGGGGTGCCACAGGGTTCAATTCTCGGGCCGACTCTTTTCTCTGTATATATCAATGATGTTGCTCTTGCTGCGGGCGATTCCCTGATCCACCTCTATGCAGACGACACCATTCTGTATACTTCCGGCCCTTCCTTGGACACTGTGCTATCTAACCTCCAAACGAGCTTCAACGCCATACAACACTCCTTCCGTGGCCTCCAACTGCTCTTAAACGCTAGTAAAACCAAATGATTTTCAACCGTTCGCTGCCTGCACCCGCACGCCTGACTAGCATCACCACCCTGGATGGTTCCGACCTAGAATATGTGGACATCTATAAGTACCTACGTGTCTGGCTAGACTGTAAACTCTCCTTCCAGCCTCATATCAAACATCTCCAATCTAAAATCAAATCTAGAGTCGGCTTTCTATTCCGCAACAAAGCCTCCTTCACTCACGCCGCCAAACTTACCCTAGTAAAACTGACTATCCTACCGATCCTCGACTTCGGCGATGTCATCTACAAAATTGCTTCCAATTCTCTACTCAGCAAACTGGATGCAGTTTATCACAGTGCCATCCGTTTTGTTACTAAAGCACCTTACACCACCCACCACTGCGACCTGTACGCTCTAGTCGGCTGGCCCTCGCTACATATTCGTCGCCAGACCCACTGGCTCCAGGTCATCTACAAGTCCATGCTAGGTAAAGCTCCGCCTTATCTTAGTTCACTGGTCACGATGGCAACACCCACCCGTAGCACGCGCTCCAGCAGGTGTATCTCATTGATCATCCCTAAAGCCAACACCTCATTTGGCCGCCTCTCGTTCCAGTTCTCTGCTGCCTGTGACTGGAACGAATTGCAAAAATCGCTGAAGTTGGAGACTTTTATCTCCCTCACCAACTTCAAACATCTGCTATCTGAGCAGCTAACCGATCGCTGCAGCTGTACATAGTCTATAGGTAAATAGCCCACCCAATTTACCTACCTCATCCCCATACTGTTTATATTTATTTACTTTTCTGCTCTACACCAGTATCTCTACCTGTACATGACCATCTGATCATTTATCACTCCAGTGTTAATCTGCTAAATTGTAATTATTCGCCCACCTCCTCATGCCGTTTGCACACAATGTATATAGACTCTCTTTTTTTCTACTGTGTTATTGACTTGTTAATTGTTCACTCCATGTGTAACTCTGTGTTGTCTGTTCACACTGCTATGCTTTATCTTGGCCAGGTCGCAGTTGTAAATGAGAACTTGTTCTCAACTAGCCTACCTGGTTAAATAAAGGTGAAATAAAAAAATAAAACAATAAATAAAAGGTAAAACCTTCCCTCTTTCATCCTTCCTTTCTTCAGTCCTGTCAGCTGTTCATCAACGTACTGGTGGAGTCTCCCTCCATTGACTACCACATGTCCCTGGCCCAGAATGCATTGCAGGTGTGTCTGACGCACCCAGAGCTCCGGAACGAGATGTACTGTCAGCTGATTAAACAGACCAACCGCCGCACACCACACAACTCCTCCCTCACTCAGGTACGTTACACACCTCAACTCCTCCCTCACTCAGGTACGTTACACACCACACAACTCCTCCCTCACTCAGGTACAGTATACACCTCAACTCTCCCTCACTCAGGTAAGTTACACACCTCACAACTCCTCCCTCACTCAGGTACGTTACACACCTCACAACTCCTCCCTCACTCAGGTACGTTACACACCACACAACTCCTCCCTCACTCAGGTACGTTACACACCGCAACTCCTCCCTCACTCAGGTACGTTACACACCTCAACTCCTCCCTCACTCAGGTACGTTACACACCACACAACTCCTCCCTCACTCAGGTACGTTACACACCAGACAACTCTTCCCTCACTCAGGTACGTTACACACTATACAACTCCTCCCTCACTCAGGTACGTTACACACCTCAACTCCTCCCTCACTCAGGTACGTTACACACCCCAACTCCTCCCTGACTCAGGTACGTTACACACCACACAACTCCTCCCTCACTCAGGTACGTTACACACCACACAACTCCTCCCTCACTCAGGTACGTTACACACCTCAACTCTTCCCTCACTCAAGTACATTACACACCTCAACCCCTCCCTCACTCAGGTGTGTTACACACCTCAAGTCCTCCCTCACTCAGCTACATTACACACCACAACTCCTCCATCATTCAGGTATGTTACACACCTCAACTCCACCCTCACTCAGGTACGTTACACACCTCAACACCCTCCCTCACTCAGGTACGTTACACAACTCAACTCCTCCCTCACTCAGGTACATTACACACCTCAACTCCTCCCTCACTCAGGTACGTTACACACCTCAACTCCTCCCTCACTCAGGTACATTACACACCTCAACTCCTCCCTCACTCATGTCCGTATAAGCCTGGCCCTGAAGCTGAAATTACCCCCTAGTCCCTACCTCCTAGTCCCTACCACCTAGTCCCTACCCCCAAGTCGTTACCCCCTAAGCACTTGTGGAGATCTGAGAGGATTCAATAGGTATGAGTAATATGACTACAATAACAGCTGGTCTTTCAGAAGCAAAGAGGGAGGTTCAACGTTATTGTTTATTCCTCCCACTTATCACTTTGTATCTAGGGATGTTGTGTTACCTGTCATAGTTCGTTTTTTTCTCAGGTATTGTTTACATTGTAGTGATCTGCCTGTCTGTCTGTCTGTCTGTCTGTCCTCTCCTCAGTGCTGGCAGCTGTTGGCTGTGTGTGTGGCTCTCTTTCTGCCTCAGCAACACTTCCTGTGGTACCTCAGACAGTATCTGCAGCGTCATGCAGACCCCAGGTACACACACACCATCCTTACTTTCCTGAGCAGAAAACATCAAACCTTCACAATGATGACCCCCCCCCCCCCCCCTCTCTCTCTCTTTCTCTCTGTCTGTCTGTCCGGCTGTCTCTCGCTCTCTCTCTCTCTGTATCTCTCTCACACACTCTGTCTCTCTGCATCTCTCTGTCTCCATGTGTGTAGGAGTGAGGTGGGGAAGTATGCTGTGTACTGTCAGAGGTCTGTAGAGCGTACCCTGCAGAATGGAGAGAGAGAGGCAAAACCATCACGTATGGAGGTCCTGTCTATCCTGCTGAGGAACCCTTACCACCACTCACTACCCTTCAGCATCCCTGTCCACTTTATGAACATCACCTACCAGGTAACACACATGTACGCACACATTCACCTACCAGCTAACACAGACACACACCTACCAGGTAACCCACACACACTCACCTACCAGGTAATACAGACACACTAACCTACACCAGGTAACACAGACACACACCTACCAGGTAACCCACACACACTCACCTACCAGGTAACACAGACATACACCTACAAGATAACACAGACACACTTACCTATGAAGAAACACAGACACACTAACCTACCAGGTAACACAGACACACCTACCAGGTAACACAGACACACTCACCTACCAGGTAACACAGACACACCTACCCGGTAACCCAGCAAACTCACCTACCAGGTAACACAGACACTCACCTACCAGGTAACACAGACACAATAACCTACTAGGTAACACAGACACACTAACTTACCAAGTAACACAGACACACCTACCAGGCAACACAGACACACCTACCAGGTAACCCACACACACTCACCTACCAGGTAACACAGACACACTAACCTACCAGGTAACACAGGCACTCACCTACCAGGTAACACAGACACACTAACCTACCAGGTAACACAGACACACTAATCTACCAGGTAACCCACACACACTAACCTACCAATTAACACAGACACACACCTACCAGGTAACACAGACACATTTCAGTAATACTTTTTCAGTGAGCCCTCCTGTCCAGTCCTGTCTCCTAGGTGGTGGGGTTCAATAGTTCCTCCACCCACACACCCACACAATCACACATCCGCATGCACACAAACACACACACACATACCCACACAATCACACATCCGCATGCACACAAACACACACACACATACCCACACAATCACACATCCGCATGCACACAAACACACACACCCACACAATCACACATCCGCATGCACACAAACACACACACAACCACAGAGTCACACACATTCACACACACTTGTCATTCATGCCATGTCTCAGTGACCCCCATCCCGTCCTACCTGTCCTTCAGGTGGTAGGCTTCGATGGCTCCACCACAGTAGACGAGTTCCTGAGCACCCTGACCCAGAGGGTGGGCATGAGGAAACCACACCTGTCAGGCTTCGCTCTCTTCACTGACGACCCCTCAGCGAGAGACCTGGAGCACTGCCTGCAGCCCAGCGTCAAAGTACGTGTGGACCAACACTCGCTCATGACTATAGCTGGCCATGGATTGCAGCACACACAACCTCACGTGTTAGTGCCTGTGACTAAGTATAAGACAGTAAACCGAGGGGTAGAGTGGAATCAGAACATGGATTAGGGAATAATGTACGAGGGACCAGGGTCTGCCTGTTAACTGACTGACCTCTCACCCCTGCCAACAGATCTGTGATGTCATCTCCAAGTGGGAACAGGCCCTGAAAGAACTGCATCCTGGGAAATACGAGGGCACACGCATCGTCCGTCTGATGTACAAGAGCAGGTAGGATTGACCTTGTTTTAGTTGACTCCATCCATAGAGATGAAGACCAGCTGCTGACATCATGCGTTGACCAGTGTGACGTCTGTTGTGTAGGTTGTGTTTCCGGGCCCAGGCTAAAGGAGAGACAGAGCGTGAGCGCCTCCTGCTGACCTACCAGGTGAATGACGAGGTCCACCAGGGACACTTCCCTGTCAACAAGGAGCTGGCTCTGGAGGTGGCTGCTCTCATGGCACAGGTGGGCAGTGGTTTTGGAGAGGAGAGGGGCATTATGGGTACGGTAGTACATGGTGCTGGAGGGATGGAGGGGACTGACGGGGACAGTATGAGGGGTACAGGTGTGTGTGTCTTGGGTTATGCTGTGTGAACAGCAGATGATATACCTGCATGTTAAGGTTTGTTTGTGACCACAATGGTCTTTCACCTTGTTGTGTAATTTTCTATTGTTTTGTTTTTGCACACGTGTGTTTTTAAAATGGTCAGACAAAAATAACTACAAATAGAAAAATGTATAATAAAACAAATAGTTAAAATGACCCTCCCTCCCCAGGTGGAGTATGGGGATCTGGACCGTCCAGCCCCCTCCTCTGCTAGCTGCAGCTCTCCTCAGCCCAAAACACAACAAATCCTCCTACAGGCCCTGGGACGCTTCTACCCCAAGCACTACAAACAAGACTGCAGCATGGACCAGCTCAGGTAATAATGGAAACACACCCACACACACACATTCCCCCACCCACCCACCCACCCACGCACACACACACAACCACCCATGCACACACACCCACATACACACACCCACCCACACACACACCCACCCACACCCACTTGACAAAAAGGGAGCTAAATTTGCTCTCCTGTTATTTATTCAATAATGAGTTATAAACTACTTACAAATTAATAATTTATCCTCTATCTCCCCTCAGAGATTTATCGGAGCGTCTGGCCACTAAGTGGTCAGTCCTGCGCGGCTGCAGTGCCTCAGAGTGTGTCAGAATCTACCTGACCGTTGCTAGGAAGTGGCCGTTGTTCGGTGCCAAGCTCTTCCATGCTAAGGTTAGTGGGAATGGAACAAGACTGAAAAACCATTCCAGCTTTCCTGAATCTGTATTCTACCAGAAGTGTCCAGTATAGAGTGTATGTATTGCTGTATGTTTACAGCTTTCCTGAATCTGTATTCTACCAGAAGTGTCCAGTATAGAGTGTATGTGGTGCTGTATGTTTACAGCTTTAGCTGTATTCTACCAGAAGTGTCCAGTATAGAGTGTATGTGGTGCTGTATGTTTACAGCTTTCCTGAATCGGTATTCTACCAGAAGTGTCCAGTATAGAGTGTATGTGGTGCTGTATGTTTACAGCTTTCCTGGATCTGTATTCTACCAGAAGTGTCCAGTATAGAGTGCATGTGGTGCTGTATGTTTACAGCTTTAGCTGTATTCTACCAGAAGTGTCCAGTATAGAGTGCATGTGGTGCTGTATGTTTACAGCTTTCCTGAATCTGTATTCTACCAGAAGTGTCCAGTATAGAGTGTATGTGGTGCTGTATGTTTACAGCTTTCCTGAATCTGTATTCTATCAGAAGTGTCCAGTATAGAGTGTATGTGGTGCTGTATGTTTACAGCTTTCCTGGATCTGTATTCTACCAGAAGTGTCCAGTATAGAGTGCATGTGGTGCTGTATGTTTACAGCTTTCCTGAATCTGTATTCTACCAGAAGTGTCCAGTATAGAGTGCATGTGGTGCTGTATGTTTACAGCTTTAGCTGTATTCTACCAGAAGTGTCCAGTATAGAGTGTATGTATTGCTGTATGTTTACAGCTTTCCTGAATCTGTATTCTACCAGAAGTGTCCAGTATAGAGTGTATGTAGTGCTGTATGTTTACAGCTTTCCTGGATCTGTATTCTACCAGAAGTGTCCAGTATAGAGTGTATGTATTGCTGTATGTTTACAGCTTTAGCTGAATCTGTATTCTACCAGAAGTGTCCAGTATAGAGTGTATGTAGTGCTGTATGTTTACAGCTTTAGCTGAATCTGTATTCTACCAGAAGTGTCCAGTATAGAGTGTATGTAGTGCTGTATGTTTACAGCTTTCCTGAATCTGTATTCTACCAGAAGTGTCCAGTATAGAGTGTATGTAGTGCTGTATGTTTACAGCTTTAGCTGAATCTGTATTCTACCAGAAGTGTCCAGTATAGAGTGTATGTGGTGCTGTATGTTTACAGCTTTAGCTGAATCTGTATTCTACCAGAAGTGTCCAGTATAGAGTGTATGTAGTGCTGTATGTTTACAGCTTTAGCTGAATCTGTATTCTACCAGAAGTGTCCAGTATAGAGTGTATGTGGTGCTGTATGTTTACAGCTTTAGCTGAATCTGTATTCTACCAGAAATGTCCAGTATAGAGTGTATGTAGTGCTGTATGTTTACAGCTTTCCTGAATCTGTATTCTACCAGAAGTGTCCAGTATAGAGTGTATGTAGTGCTGTATGTTTACAGCTTTAGCTGTATTCTACCAGAAGTGTCCAGTATAGAGTGTATGTAGTGCTGTATGTTTACAGCTTTAGCTGAATCTGTATTCTACCAGAAGTGTCCAGTATAGAGTGTATGTGGTGCTGTATGTTTACAGCTTTAGCTGAATCTGTATTCTACCAGAAGTGTCCAGTATAGAGTGCATGTGGTGCTGTATGTTTACAGCTTTAGCTGTATTCTACCAGAAGTGTCCAGTATAGAGTGTATGTAGTGCTGTATGTTTACAGCTTTCCTGGATCTGTATTCTACCAGAAGTGTCCAGTATAGAGTGTATGTAGTGCTGTATGTTTACAGCTTTAGCTGAATCTGTATTCTATCAGAAGTGTCCAGTATAGAGTGTATGTAGTGCTGTATGTTTACAGCTTTAGCTGTATTCTATCAGAAGTGTCCAGTATAGAGTGTATGTAGTGCTGTATGTTTACAGCTTTCCTGAATCTGTATTCTACCAGAAGTGTCCAGTATAGAGTGTATGTAGTGCTGTATGTTTACAGCTTTCCTGAATCTGTATTCTACCAGAAGTGTCCAGTATAGAGTGTATGTGGTGCTGTATGTTTACAGCTTTAGCTGAATCTGTATTCTACCAGAAGTGTCCAGTATAGAGTGTATGTGGTGCTGTATGTTTACAGCTTTAGCTGAATCTGTATTCTACCAGAAGTGTCCAGTATAGAGTGTATGTAGTGCTGTATGTTTACAGCTTTCCTGAATCTGTATTCTACCAGAAGTGTCCAGTATAGAGTGTATGTGGTGCTGTATGTTTACAGCTTTAGCTGAATCTGTATTCTTCCAGAAGTGTCCAGTATAGAGTGTATGTAGTGCTGTATGTTTACAGCTTTCCTGGATCTGTATTCTACCAGAAGTGTCCAGTATAGAGTGTATGTGGTGCTGTATGTTTACAGCTTTAGCTGTATTCTACCAGAAGTGTCCAGTATAGAGTGTATGTGGTGCTGTATGTTTACAGCTTTAGCTGTATTCTACCAGAAGTGTCCAGTATAGAGTGTATGTGGTGCTGAATGTTTACAGCTTTCCTGAATCTGTATTCTATCAGAAGTGTCCAGTATAGAGTGTATGTGGTGCTGAATGTTTACAGCTTTCCTGAATCTGTATTCTACCAGAAGTGTCCAGTATAGAGTGTATGTTTACAGCTTTAGCTGAATCTGAGTTCGGTGTCTCCAGCAACTTGGAAGATATCTCTATAATCAAATAGATGTTGTGGTCCTCTTTCCTTTTGACAGGCCTGCTATTTCAGTATTTACTCAGAGCAGAGCCCCATTCCAATAGAAACCTATGTTAATGCAGATATACCTGTATCTAGTATTATCTGTGTCTACAAAAGTCCATACCTCTACCCTGTCTCTGTCTGCAGCCTTTACCCCTGTCATCTGTAGAGCAGTCCCAGGTCTGGCTAGCTGTCAATGAGGATGGACTGTGTGTGCTTGACTATACCATGGTAAGTGTCTGTTTAGGTAGCTGTTTGTACGTCTGCTTCCTTAGCGCATTTACCATAGTTCAAGTGATGATGCAAAGGTTTCATAGCATGCTGGCCTAAAATTCAACTAATATGTGGTATTACTGGTACTAAATGTGTCCAGAAGAGGGCGTATTTCAGTGATTCAGTAGTGATCAAGGGACTGCCATCAGAAGTGAGCTCTAGATATCTGAATAGAATATTTCAATATCATTACTAATTATGAAAACAAAATCAAAGCCAAGGCAACTTCTCAGAATCCAACCAGACTTTTATCGTTTTGTTATTCTTGTTCTATTTTTCAGGTTAAAAAAGTATTTGATTCAGAGCACTCAGACTTAAGGTTTGGGATTTATTTTTACCAGTCTTTGCCGGTGTGGCTGTGGCCAGGACACAGAGACTTGTTGAACTACTGGTGTGGAATGATTTTCTGCTACCAATGTTTGAAACACCAGATCCCCACCGGGAAACAGAAACTGGTCAACGCCAACCTCTGATTTGACACTCATACCCGGGTTCATATACTATTTGAAATCAGTTCAAATACTTAAGTGGGACTTGATTGAGTCCTGGGTTGCCTGGGTTAAAGGAAACAAAAAAATATATCAAAAAGTGCTAATCCCGCCCATCTGACACTCATGGCAGGCTAGAACAAACACTTAATGTATTTGAAAGATTTCAAATAGTATTTGAACCCATGTCTGGGTCTACCCAGAGAGATCCAAACGTTGACTGAGATATAAACAAAGTTAGACCTAAAACACTATAATTATCTTACCCTTATTCCTCCAAGTCATTTGAAATAAAGCAGCAGAAATAATGTTGTGCTGCTAGATTGCTTCTTGCTGAATTTGCCTCTTGAGAAAACAATAACACGAAACCAATTTCCGAAACAAGGATCTTGTGGCCTGTATCAGGAAGAGAGATGACGTATAGATACAATACTATACTATTATACAAGAGACAAAATTCACAAATTCGACAGCACAACGACAGAGTCATGTCTCAAGTGTAAAACTAATAATGACTCAACAAGCCATGCTTTCTGGGAATGCTACGAAGTCCAGACGTTGTGGGCGGAGCTAGAAAGTTGGCTGTCAGAAGTATTACAATGTCAACACACTTTTAATCTGTCTGCATATTTCAAAACATGGCATATAGGGGTGTAGTGAGATACACAATGGGCTGGATGATTCTCTTCTCATCACTCATCTTGAAAAAACATATATAAAAAACATGGAAGTCAATCAATCCGCCATCATTAACACAATAGAAAAATCAAATGATTTATTATTGAAATAGAATGGGCGACCGAGAAAAACCAATTGGTACAATTTAAGGCCAAGTGGCAAACAGTAATGCAGGCACTAGGGATGGAGGTGTGACCAGGCACTAGGGATGGAGGTGTGACCGGGCACTAGGGATGGAGGTGTGACCAGGCACTAGGGATGGAGGTGTGACCAGGCACTAGAGATGGAGGTGTGACCAGGCACTAGGGATGGAGGTGTGACCAGGCACTAGGGATGGAGGTGTGACCAGGCACTAGGGATGGAGGTGTGACCAGGCACTAGGGATGGAGGTGTGACCAGGCACTGGGGATGGGGGTGTGACCAGGCACTAGAGATGGAGGTTTGACCAGGCACTAGGGATGGAGGTGTGACCAGGCACTAGGGATGGAGGTGTGACCAGGCACTAGAGATGCAGGTGTGACCAGGCACTAGGGGTGGAGGTGTGGCCAGGCACTAGGGATGGAGGTGTGACCAGGCACTATGGATGGAGGTGTGACCAGGCACTAGGGGTGGAGGTGTGGCCAGGCACTAGGGATGGAGGTGTGGCCAGGCACTAGGGATGGAGGTGTGGCCAGGCACTAGGAATGGAGGTGTGACCAGGCACTAGTGATGGAGGTGTGACCAGGCACTAGGGATGGAGGTGTGGCCAGGCACTAGGGATGGAGGTGTGACCAGGCACTAGGGATGGAGGTCTGACCAGGCACTAGGGATGGAGGTCTGACTAGGGATGGAGGTGTGACCAGGCACTAGGGATGGAGGTCTGACTAGGGATGGAGGTGTGACCAGGCACTAGGGATGGAGGTGTGACCAGGCACTAGGGATGGAGGTGTGACCAGGCACTAGGGATGGAGGTGTGACCAGACACTAGGGATGGAGGTGTGACCAGACACTAGGGATAGAGGTGTGACCAGGCACTAGGGATGGAGGTGTGACCAGGCACTAGGGATGGAGGTGTGACCAGGCACTAGAGATGGAGGTGTGACCAGGCACTAGGGATGGAGGTGTGACCAGGCACTAGAGATGGAGGTGTGACCAGGCACTAGGGGTGGAGGTGTGGCCAGGCACTAGGGATGGAGGTGTGACCAGGCACTATGGATGGAGGTGTGACCAGGCACTAGGGGTGGAGTTGTGGCCAGGCACTAGGGATGGAGGTGTGACCAGACACTAGGGATGGAGGTGTGACCAGGCACTAGAGATGGAGGTGTGACCAGGCACTAGGGATGGAGGTGTGACCAGGCACTAGGGATGGAGGTGTGACCAGGCACTAGGGATGGAGGTGTGACCAGGCACTAGGGATGGAGGTGTGACCAGGCACTGGGGATGGGGGTGTGACCAGGCACTAGAGATGGAGGTTTGACCAGGCACTAGGGATGGAGGTGTGACCAGGCACTAGGGATGGAGGTGTGACCAGGCACTAGAGATGCAGGTGTGACCAGGCACTAGGGGTGGAGGTGTGGCCAGGCACTAGGGATGGAGGTGTGACCAGGCACTATGGATGGAGGTGTGACCAGGCACTAGGGGTGGAGGTGTGGCCAGGCACTAGGGATGGAGGTGTGGCCAGGCACTAGGGATGGAGGTGTGGCCAGGCACTAGGAATGGAGGTGTGACCAGGCACTAGTGATGGAGGTGTGACCAGGCACTAGGGATGGAGGTGTGGCCAGGCACTAGGGATGGAGGTGTGACCAGGCACTAGGGATGGAGGTCTGACCAGGCACTAAGTATGGAGGTCTGACTAGGGATGGAGGTGTGACCAGGCACTAGGGATGGAGGTCTGACTAGGGATGGAGGTGTGACCAGGCACTAGGGATGGAGGTGTGACCAGGCACTAGGGATGGAGGTGTGACCAGGCACTAGGGATGGAGGTGTGACCAGACACTAGGGATGGAGGTGTGACCAGACACTAGGGATAGAGGTGTGACCAGGCACTAGGGATGGAGGTGTGACCAGGCACTAGGGATGGAGGTGTGACCAGGCACTAGAGATGGAGGTGTGACCAGGCACTAGGGATGGAGGTGTGACCAGGCACTAGAGATGGAGGTGTGACCAGGCACTAGGGGTGGAGGTGTGGCCAGGCACTAGGGATGGAGGTGTGACCAGGCACTATGGATGGAGGTGTGACCAGGCACTAGGGGTGGAGTTGTGGCCAGGCACTAGGGATGGAGGTGTGGCCAGGCACTAGGGATGGAGGTGTGGCCAGGCACTAGGGATGGAGGTGTGGCCAGGCACTAGGGATGGAGGTGTGACCAGGCACTAGGGATGGAGGTGTGACCAGGCACTAGGGATGGAGGTGTGGCCAGGCACTAGGGATGGAGGTGTGACCAGGCACTAGGGATGGAGGTCTGACCAGGCACTAGGGATGGAGGTCTGACTAGGGATGGAGGTGTGACCAGGCACTAGGGATGGAGGTCTGACTAGGGATGGAGGTGTGACCAGGCACTAGGGATGGAGGTGTGACCAGGCACTAGGGATGGAGGTGTGACCAGGCACTAGAGATGAAGGTGTGACCAGGCACTAGGGATGGAGGTGTGACCAGGCACTAGGGATAGAGGTGTGACCAGGCACTAGGGATGGAGGTGTGACCAGGCACTAGGGATGGAGGTGTGACCAGGCACTAGGGATGGAGGTGTGACCAGGCACTAGGGATAGAGGTGTGACCAGGCACTAGGGATGGAGGTGTGACCAGGCACTAGGGATGGAGGTGTGACCAGACACTAGGGATGGAGGTGTGACCAGACACTAGGGATAGAGGTGTGACCAGGCACTAGGGATGGAGGTGTGACCAGGCACTAGGGATAGAGGTGTGACCAGGCACTAGGGATGGAGGTGTGACCAGGCACTAGGGATGGAGGTCTGACCAGGCGCTAGGGATAGAGGTGTGACCAGGCACTAGGGATGGAGGTGTGACCAGGCACTAGGGATGGAGGCGTGACCAGGCACTTGGGATGGAGGTGTGACCAGGTACTAGGGATGGAGGTGTGACCAGGCACTAAGGATGGAGGTCTTGACTAGGGATGGAGGTGTGGCCAGGCACTAGGGATGGAGGTGTGACCAGGCACTAGGGATGGAGGTCTGACTAGGGATGGAGGTGTGGCCAGGCACTAGGGATGGAGGTGTGACCAGGCACTAGGGATGGAGGTGTGACCAGGCACTAGGGATGGAGGTGTGACCAGGCACTAGGGATGGAGGTGTGACCAGGCACTAGGGATGGAGGTGTGACCAGTCACTAGGGATGAGGGTGTGACCAGGCACTAGGGATGGGGGTGTGATCAGGCACTAGAGATGATGGTGTGACCAGGCACTAGGGATGGAGGCGTGACCAGGCACTAAGGATGGAGGTTTGACCAGGCACTAGGGATGGGGGTGTGACCAGGCACTAGAGATGGAGGTTTGACCAGGCACTAGGGATGGAGGTTTGACCAGGCACTAAGGATGGAGGTGTGACCAGGCACTAGAGATGGGGTTGTGAGCATGCTGGTCTGGGCAGAGGGGACGTAGTCCTTGTTTGTGTCTGTCTGTAAGTTGTTGTTTGTATGTACAAGTTTGTTTTTGGAGTGTAAAAAAAACAAAAACAAATGAAATGTTTTATATTATTAAGAAAGGAAGAGACATGATACAGACACTACTGAACAGAACCAAACCAAAAGTGAACAGAAATGATCAAAGCCAGCACAGTTTGGTTCAGGTTGGCACGGTAATGTGAAAAGTGTCCTATTCACATATGTCTTTTATACTACTGAAATAAATCAGCCTTTCCTTTACAGCACCTTCTGGTCACCTACTCCTACCAATCAGTGATCACCTTTGGCGGTTGCCGTGACGACCTGATGGTGGTAGTGAGCCAGACCAAAGAACAGGGTGGAGGGAAGAAGAGTGTGGAAAAACTGGTCTTCGCATTGCCCAAACCCAAGGTATAGTCTTCTCTATGCCCAAACCCAAGGTATAGTCTTCTCTATGCCCAAACCCAAGGTATAGTCTTCTCTATTGCCAAACCCAAGGTATAGTCTTCTCTATGCCCAAACCCAAGGTATAGTCTTCTCTATTGCCAAACCCAAGGTATAGTCTTCTCTATGGCTAAACCCAAGGTATAGTATTGTCTTCTCTGTGGCTAAACCCAAGGTATAGTATAGTCTTCACTATGGCTAAACCCAAGGTAAAGTATAGTCTTCTCTATGCCCAAACCCAAGGTATAGTCTTCTCTATTCCCAAACCCAAGGTATAGTCTTCTCTATGGCTAAACCCAAGGTAAAGTATAATCTTCTCTGTGGCTAAACCCAAGGTATAGTATAGTCTTCTCTGTGGCTAAACCCAAGGTAAAGTATAGTCTTCTCTGTGGCTAAACCCAAGGTAAAGTATAGTCTTCTCTGTGGCTAAACCCAAGGTATAATCTTCTCTGTGGCTAAACCCAAGGTAAAGTATAGTCTTCTCTGTGGCTAAACCCAAGGTAAAGTATAGTCTTCTCTATGGCTAAACCCAAGGTAAAGTATAATCTTCTCTGTGGCTAAACCCAAGGTAAAGTATAGTCTTCTCTGTGGCTAAACCCAAGGTAAAGTATAGTCTTCTCTATGGCTAAACCCAAGGTAAAGTATAGTCTTCTCTGTGGCTAAACCCAAGGTAAAGTATAGTCTTCTCTATGGCTAAACCCAAGGTAAAGTATAATCTTCTCTGTGGCTAAACCCAAGGTAAAGTATAGTCTTCTCTGTGGCTAAACCCAAGGTAAAGTATAGTCTTCTCTATGGCTAAACCCAAGGTAAAGTATAGTTTTCTCTATGGCTAAACCCAAGGTAAAGTATAGTCTTCTCTGTGGCTAAACCCAAGGTAAAGTATAGTCTTCTCTGTGGCTAAACCCAAGGTATAGTATAGTCTTCTCTATGGCTAAACCAAGGTAAAGTATAGTCTTCTCTGTGGCTAAACCCAAGGTAAAGTATAGTCTTCTCTGTGGCTAAACCCAAGGTATAGTCTTCTCTATGCCCAAACCCAAGGTATAGTCTTCTCTATGCCCAAACCCAAGGTAAAGTATAGTCTTCTCTATGGCTAAACCCAAGGTAAAGTATAGTCATCTCTGTGGCTAAACCCAAGGTATAGTCTTCTCTGTGGCTAAACCCAAGGTAAAGTATAGTCTTCTCTGTGGCTAAACCCAAGGTAAAGTATAGTTGTTACGGTGCGTGAATGAGGACCCAAAAGCGAATCAACTTAAACAGAGCTTCTTTAATTACCAAACATAGGTAGGCTCAGATGGACCGGCAGATTCCGACAGGACAGGACAAGGTTACAGCAAACATGACGGCAGTCTGGTTCAGGCATGAATGACACAAACAAACAAGAATCCGACAAGGACAGGAGCAGAAACAGAGAGAGATATAGGGACCTAATCAGAGGGAAAAAGGGAACAGGTGGGGAACGGGGTGAATGGGTAGTTAGAGGAGACAAGGGACAGCTGGGGGAAAGCGGGGGAGAAAAGGTAACCTAACACGACCAGCAGAGGGAGACAGGGTGAAGGGAAAGGACAGAGACAAGACAACATGACAGTACATGACAGTACCCCCCCACTCACCGAGCGCCTCCTGGCGCACTCGAGGAGGAAACCTGGCGGCAACGGAGGAAATCATCAATCAGCGCACGGTCCAGCACGTCCCGAGAGGGAACCCAACTCCTCTCCTCAGGACCGTACCCCTCCCAGTCAACTAGGTACTGATGACCACGGCCCCGAGGACGCATGTCCAAGATTTTACGGACCCTGTAGATAGGTGCGCCCTCGACAAGGATGGGGGGGGGGGGGGAAGACGAGCGGGGGCGCGAAGAACGGGCTTAACACAGGAGACATGGAAGACCGGGTGGACGCGACGAAGATATCGCGGAAGAAGAAGTCGCACTGCGACAGGATTAATGACCTGAGAGATACGGAATGGACCAATGAACCGCGGGGTCAACTTGCGAGAAGCCGTCTTAAGGGGAAGGTTCTGAGTGGAGAGCCAAACTCTCTGACCGCGACAATATCTAGGGCTCTTCGTTCTACGCTTATTGGCAGCTCTCACAGTCTGCGCCCTATAACGGCAAAGTGCAGACCTGACCCTCTTCCAGGTGCGCTCGCAACGTTGGACAAAAGCCTGAGCGGAGGGGACGCTGGACTCGGCGAACTGAGATGAGAACAACGGAGGCTGGTACCCGAGGCTACTCTGAAAAGGAGATAGCCCGGTCGCAGACGAAGGAAGCGAGTTGTGGGCGTATTCTGCCCAGGGGAGCTGTTCTGACCAAGACGCAGGGTTGCGAAACGAAAGACTGCGTAAGATGCGACCAATAGTCTGATTGGCCCGTTCTGCTTGACCGTTAGACTGGGGGTGAAAGCCGGAAGAGAGACTGACGGAAGCCCCAATCAAACGGCAAAACTCCCTCCAAAATTGAGACGTGAATTGCGGACCTCTGTCCGAAACGACGTCTGACGGAAGGCCATGAATTCTGAAAACATTCTCGATGATGATTTGTGCCGTCTCTTTAGCAGAAGGAAGCTTAGCAAGGGGAATGAAATGAGCCGCCTTAGAGAACCTATCGACAACCGTAAGAATAACAGTCTTCCCCGCTGACGAAGGCAGTCCGGTGACAAAATCTAAGGCGATGTGAGACCACGGTCGAGAGGGAATAGGAAGCGGCCTGAGACGGCCGGCAGGAGGAGAGTTACCGGACTTAGTCTGCGCGCAGACCGAACAAGCAGCCACGAAACGACGCGTGTCATGCTCCCGGGTGGGCCACCAGAAACGCTGGCGAATGGAAGCAAGCGTACCCCGAACGCCAGGGTGGCCGGCTAACTTGGCAGAGTGAGCCCACTGAAGAACAGCCAGACGAGTAGGAACGGGAACGAAAAGAAGGTTCCTAGGACAAGCGCGCGGCGACGGAGTTTGAGTGAGTGCTTGCTTTACCTGCCTCTCAATTCCCCAGACAGTCAACCCGACAACACGCCCCTCAGGGAGAATCCCCTCGGGGTCAGTGGAGGCTACTGAAGAACTGAAGAGACGAGACAAAGCATCAGGCTTGGTGTTCTTAGAGCCCGGACGATAAGAAATCACGAACTCGAAACGAGCGAAAAACAGCGCCCAACGCGCCTGACGCGCATTAAGTCGTTTGGCAGAACGGATGTACTCAAGGTTCCTATGGTCAGTCCAAACGACAAAAGGAACGGTCGCCCCCTCCAACCACTGTCGCCATTCGCCTAGGGCTAACCGGATGGCGAGCAGTTCGCGGTTACCCACATCATAGTTACGTTCCGACGGCGACAGGCGATGAGAAAAATACGCGCATGGGTGGACCTTGTCGTCAGAGAGGGAGCGCTGAGAAAGGATGGCTCCCACTCCCACCTCTGACGCGTCAACCTCGACAACGAACTGTCTAGAGACGTCAGGTGTAACAAGGATAGGAGCGGATGTAAAACGATTCTTGAGGAGATCAAAAGCTCCCTGGGCGGAAACGGACCACTTAAAGCACGTCTTGACAGAAGTAAGGGCTGTGAGAGGAGCTGCCACCTGACCGAAATTACGGATGAAACGACGATAGAAGTTCGCGAAGCCGAGAAAGCGCTGCAGCTCGACGCGTGACTTAGGGACGGGCCAATCAATGACAGCTTGGACCTTAGCGGGATCCATCTTAATGCCTTCAGCGGAAATAACAGAACCGAGAAATGTGACGGAGGAGGCATGAAAAGTGCACTTCTCAGCCTTCACAAAAAGACAATTCTCTAAAAGGCGCTGGAGGACACGTCGAACGTGCTGAACATGAATCTGGAGTGACGGTGAAAAAATCAGGATATCGTCAAGGTAAACGAAAACAAAGATGTTCAGCATGTCTCTCAGGACATCATTGACTAATGCCTGAAAGACAGCTGGAGCGTTAGCGAGGCCGAAAGGAAGAACCCGGTATTCAAAGTGCCCTAACGGAGTGTTAAACGCCGTCTTCCACTCGTCCCCCTCCCTGATGCGCACGAGATGGTAAGCGTTACGAAGGTCCAACTTAGTGAAAAACCTGGCTCCCTGCAGGATCTCGAAGGCTGAAGACATAAGAGGAAGCGGATAACGATTCTTCACTGTTATGTCATTCAGCCCTCGATAATCTATGCAGGGGCGCAGAGACCCGTCCTTCTTCTTGACAAAAAAAAACCCCGCTCCGGCGGGAGAGGAGGAGGGGACTATGGTACCGGCGTCAAGAGCTACAGACAAATAATCTTCGAGAGCCTTACGTTCGGGAGCCGACAGAGAGTATAGTCTACCCCGGGGGGGGGTGGTTCCCGGAAGGAGATCAATACTACAATCATACGACCGGTGTGGAGGAAGAGAGGTGGCCCTGGACCGACTGAACACCGTGCGCAGATCGTGATATTCCTCCGGCACCCCTGTCAAATCACCAGGCTCCTCCTGTGAAGAAGAGACAGAGGAAACAGGAGGGATAGCAGACATTAAACATTTCACATGACAAGAGACGTTCCAGGAGAGGATAGAATTACTAGACCAATTAATGGAAGGATTATGACAAACTAGCCAGGGATGGCCCAAAACAACAGGTGTAAAAGGTGAACGAAAAATTAAAAAAGAAATGGTTTCACTATGATTACCAGAAACAGTGAGGGTTAAAGGTAGCGTCTCACGCTGAATCCTGGGGAGAGGACTACCATCCAGGGCGAACAAGGCCGTGGGCTCCTTTAACTGTCTGAGAGGAATGTCATGTTCCCGAGCCCAGGTCTCGTCCATAAAACAGCCCTCCGCCCCAGAGTCTATTAAGGCACTGCAGGAAGCTGACGAACCGGTCCAGCGTAGATGGACCGACAAGGTAGTGCAGGATCTTGAAGGAGAGACAGGAGTAGTAGCGCTCACCAGTAGCCCTCCGCTTACTGACGAGCTCTGGCCTTTTACTGGACATGAAGTGACAAAATGACCAGCGGAACCGCAATAGAGACAGAGGCGGTTGGTGATTCTCCGTTCCCTCTCCTTAGTCGAGATGCGGATACCTCCCAGCTGCATGGGCTCAGCACCCGAGCCGGCAGAGGAAGATGGTAGTGATGCGGAGAGGGAGGCGACGGAGAGCGCGAGCTCCTTTCCACGAGCTCGGTGACGAAAATCCACGCTGGAAGGAACCTCCCGGGAGAGAATCTCATCCTTTACCTCTGCGCGGAAACCCTCCAGAAGACGAGCGAGCAAGGCCGGCTCGTTCCAGCCACTGGAGACAGCAAGAGTGCGAAACTCAATAGAGTAGTCTGTTATGGATCGATTGCCTTGACATAGGGAAGACAGGGCCCTGGAAGCCTCCTCCCCAAAAACAGATCGATCAAAAACCCGTATCATCTCCTCCTTAAAGTCTTGATACTGGTTAGTACACTCAGCCCTTGCCTCCCAGATTGCCGTGCCCCACTCACGAGCCCGTCCAATAAGGAGAGATATGACGTAGGCGACACGAGCAGTGCTCCTGGAGTAAGTGTTGGGCTGGAGAGAAAACACAATATCACACTGGGTGAGGAACGAGCGGCATTCAGTGGGCTCCCCAGAGTAACACGGCGGGTTATTGATTCTGGGCTCCGGAGATTCGAAAGCCCTGGAAGTGGCCGGTGGATCGAGGCGGAGATGGTGAACCTGTTCTGTGAGGTTGGAGACTTGGGTGGCCAGGGTCTCAACGGCATGTCGAGCAGCAGACAATTCCTGCTCGTGTCTGCCTAGCATCGCTCCCTGGATCTCGACGGCTGAGTGGAGAGGATCCGAAGTCGCTGGGTCCATTCTTGGTCGGATTCTTCTGTTACGGTGCGTGAATGAGGACCCAAAAGCGAATCAACTTAAACAGAGCTTCTTTAATTACCAAACATAGGTAGGCTCAGATGGACCGGCAGATTCCGACAGGACAGGACAAGGTTACAGCAAACATGACGGCAGTCTGGTTCAGGCATGAATGACACAAACAAACAAGAATCCGACAAGGACAGGAGCAGAAACAGAGAGAGATATAGGGACCTAATCAGAGGGAAAAAGGGAACAGGTGGGGAACGGGGTGAATGGGTAGTTAGAGGAGACAAGGGACAGCTGGGGGAAAGCGGGGGAGAAAAGGTAACCTAACACGACCAGCAGAGGGAGACAGGGTGAAGGGAAAGGACAGAGACAAGACAACATGACAGTACATGACAATAGTCTTCTCTGTGGCTAAACCCAAGGTAAAGTATAGTCTTCTCTGTGGCTAAACCCAAGGTAAAGTATAGTCTTCTCTGTGGCTAAACCCAAGGTAAAGTATAGTCTTCTCTGTGGCTAAACCCAAGGTAAGGCCATAGAAATGTTTAAAGTAGGTGGTCTTTACCTCTGGCCAAGTGCAAATGGTCAGTGAAAACTATTAGTGGATAATAATCACCACGGACCACAACAGCTCTGCCAACTTTCAGTCAGCGCTCGGATTAAGTTAAGGTCACACAGTTAGTTTGGCTGGATTTTCCAAAGACTGAAAAGAAAAGGGTGGGTGGTGTTGATGTAGGATTTGACTGTACAGATCAGGGAATCAGGGTGACGAGTTAAGGGTGAGCTCCTGCTATGTGGCTCTGTCCACCTGTCAGTTCAGTGTCGCTCTGAGAGCATATAGGAAGGTTAACCTCATTTCAGTTTTTTATTTTTTATACATTTTCAGAAGAAAATCTAAACCTGTTTTTGCTTTGTCATTATCGGGTATTGTGCGTAGATTGATGAGGGAAAAAAACGATTTAATCAATTTCAGAATAAGGCTGTAATGTAACAACATATGGAAGTAGTCAAGGGGTCTCAGTAGTTTCTGAATGCACTGTGTGTATATATATATATATATATATATATATATATATATATATATATATATATATATATATATATTTATGAAGGTTACCCTCTTCCTTGGGCTGATGTAGAAAGCAGGTTGATTCTCTATTTTATGTGTTCAGCCTCCGAGGAACCTAAGGGAGGGATTTTTTTAAAAAGCAGATAAGTTACCTGTGCACTGAAATGGACTTTAAAAGATGGTTTTGGCTTGAGCCGCCAGTCGTTAATCTGTGTTGGATTGAATCCCAGCCGAAGCATAGAGTCACATTACTACTGTAGGACGTGCTAATAAGGTCCCTCTGTATTCATGTCAGGCAGATCACTATCAATTCATTTCTATGGTTTTCTCATTGGCTTTAAACTGAACTTCTAAATGTGAGCAAATGGGCCTCCAGCTCCTTAGGAGCTAATGAAATACAATGATATCAAATGGTAAAACAATTTCCCCCTCCCTACTCTGTCCTCTCTCGTCACCTTCATCCTCCTCTCCTCTTCCCGTCCCCTCCACTCTCCTCTCCTTCATCCTCCTCTCCTCCTCCCCCCCACCCCTTCCTCTCTCCCTCCTCCCAGATCTTGGAGTTGACTCTGTTGATGGCCAGCTACATTAACTACTGGACGCCCAGCCTCCCTGGCCCCCCTATAGCCCAGCACAAGTCCCCAGGACCCGTCTCCCCTCTGGGGCCCCGCGGGACCGGGACAGGGGCTGCAAAGATGTGGAACTTAGACAGCAGACACTTCCCCTCCATGACTTACACCACCAAGGGTCCCACTCTACTGTGAATATGTCAAACAACAACAACAGCAGCAACAATCAACACCCTTGCTCCAGTTTATCTTCGGGACAAGACGGTTGTGTCCAGTAGGCTCCTTAAAGAAGAAAACAGACTAAAACATGGAGACTCTATACCTGGACCTGGTCAAATAATAAATGTTTGTTTTCCATTTCAAAACATTTTTGCAACGGTGTTCCCTACTGGACATGACCCAGGACTGAGAAACTACTACAGGCTGTTGTGGTAAAGAGGACATTGCTCCACATATGTTACGTCACTGACATTGGCTGTGGTTCTTCTATGTTATCCTCATCCCCTCTAGCCTGAAGTGGATTCTGTTCCATATACACAGGACGTTTCATTTCTGAAAGAAAAAAAACATTTACCGTGAAGAAATGGGAGATGCAAGATATAATCATTTGTGGTTCACTTTATATGAAGATGCCGCTCTTCAAATGTTTGAGTTTTAGTCCGTGCTTAATTTAGGAAAAATATGCTATTTGAAGGACTATTTGAAAAACAATTGAGCCTTGAAATAGGACCAATACACACCCTACTTCTTGACCTTGGCTGTCTGGCCGTTATCCACACAGCCTCAACTCTTCCCTGCCACTCGTCTCTTCCAGATACCCTGCATCCCAAATGGTTCCCTTTTCCCTATATAGTGCACTACTTTTGACTAGGGCCCATGAAGAATAGGGTGCCATTTCACATACCCTCTGTCTTTTTTTAAAGGGAAAAAAGCTGTTAATCAAGGAAAGACTGAATTTATTCTGGCTCTTTGGTACCTAATATGGAGCTAGGAAGAATTACCTATTCCTTAAACGATGGAGGCTTGAAGTGGCGTTAACCGGTTTCTGAGGGAATCTATTCAACTACAGAGCACTAGTTGTTGCTCACTACCTTCTCCTGACTGGCTTCTGGAGACGCCGTCGCGTTAGAATGGCGCTATCTGACGGAAGACACTGCATTAGTACAAACTAGTACAAAATACTTCGACTTATACTTAAATTGTACTTGATTTTTTCATCAAGAAATTGCACAAAATGTCTGACTTATAGATCACAGCAGGCCAGGGCCTGAGGAGGAACAGCCCACTGGGTAAACACTGGTTGAATCAATGTTTCCACTGCATTTTAACCCCCAGAAATCTATGTGATGACATTGAATTGCCATGGGAAACTAATTGGATTTGGAAAAAGTCACCAACTTTTAAACTAAATCGAATGACATGGTTGAATGTTTTTGTCAATATCACGTTGAATTCACGGTAGTTGACAACTCAACCAAATGTCAATCAAAACTAGACGTTGAACTGATGTCTGTGCCCCGTGGGAGGCAAGGCGCTACGACTTATGGTACTTATGGTACTGATGATGGTAACATTCTGACCAAGCAATGTTTTATAACAATTTTGACCACATACTTTTATTGTGAAGTACAGCGTAACAATATTTTTTCAAGCTGATAGAGAAGAATAGAGATGGAATACAATGTGTCTGTCCGCTGTATGAGGCTTAGTCTGAGATGTATCAACTCATTTGGTGGCATGTTCCTACTCCTCCACTTACTACCTGCCTTGACAACCAGGGTTGGGATCAATTCCATTTCAATTCAGTTACACTGAAATTCCCATGTTAATTCCAAAGCCAGTTTTCCACATTGCCTTTCAATTAGAGAATTTGAAATGGGAATTTCAGTTTACTTCTAGAATTGACTGAATTGAAATGGAATTGACCTCCAGCCTTTTTGACAACACAGTGGAAGGTACTGTTAATTCAGCCAGGTAGGACTGATCTAAATGGACAGGTCCAGCCACATAAGAGTGGACTGGTATGATTAGAGCTATTCAAATGTTATTAGTGACTTGAATTGTTTTGGATGAAACCACTGTCTTGGTCATTTAAGTGTTATTTATTTAATTTCCTGATATTTTGTTGCTTTTTTGTATGCTGAAAATTGTTTGGCAGAACTGTTAAATGTTGAACTGAAACGTTCAAAATGGCCTTGACTTTGTTTGTCTCAAGTAGCTGAATAATTTAACTTGACAGTTTTACGCTGTATGGATGCTGTATGAAAGCTGTAAGAATGCTGTATGGATGCTGTATGAATGCTGTATGAATGCTGTATGAAAGCTGTATGAAAGCTGTATGAATGCTGTAAGAAAGCTGTATGAATGCTGTATGAAAGCTGTATGAATGCTGTATGAAAGCTGTATGAATGCTGTATGAATGCTGTATGAATGCTGTATGAATGCTGTATGAATGCTGTATGAAAGCTGTATGAAAGCTGTATGAATGCTGTATGAATGCTGTAAGAAAGCTGTATGAATGCTGTATGAAAGCTGTATGAAAGCTGTATGAATGCTGTATGAATGCTGTATGAAAGCTGTATGAATTGTGAAATAGGGATGTTAACTCAATGAAACAGATTAGAGACAATGTGCTTAGCTGTTATGAAGTGTTGTGTTTAAAATGAAATAAAAAAAAGTGCATTATATACAGAAGAGTATTTGGCATGGCTTTCACCTATAAACATTTACGCTCAACATTCTGGTGAATACTAAAGCTCTTACAAAATGCCTGTTCCTTTCTCTCGTTATATTTTTACACACAAACTATCCCCAGACTTTGGCAAATGTACCAGTGTGATGTTGCTTCATCCAAACAGATCAAAGTGGTAATGATATTTTCCTGCCAACAGTTTTGCTATAAATATTTCCTTTTTTTAATGATTACTCAACAACTGTTGTTGTAGTTACTCTATTATGACCAAAAATACTCATTATTGGAAACTCTGCTAACTTGTTGTGCATCATAGCCCCTAGGGCAGGGCAGACGCTGGTCAGTCCCTTGTCCATGTCTTTCCTAATATCACACCACTACACAGACACAGTCTCTTCTCTGAGCCTGGTTACACTACCTCAGGGTGAGACGATCCTATTCCTGGAGTGCCACAGGTCCTGCAGGATTTTGTTCCAACTAGGCACCACACCTGACCAACCGAGCTAATTGATCAGTTCAGTGATTGCCTAAATTCAACACACCTGGTCTTCCAGGTCAGTTAAACCAAAAACATGACCAGGGTTGCCGACCCCTGCCCTAGGCCCCACAGTGGCTCGTCAGGAAAAATGTTGAAGAGAGGGGTAGCTTGGCTTGTTTTACGTTCCATTCCTTAACATTGCTTATGTTTATCTCTATTTTAGCCTTCTGAGATGTTAAATAACAGCTTTAGCTTGATGTGAATTCAAATTAAGTTTTTGAAGCTCTCCAACTCGCAAATTACAGCACAACATAAATTCACCAAGGGGCATCACTTATTTATCTGTTTAACAGCATGCCTATTTAAAAAAGCAGGAAATAGGTGAGCTGGTGATTTTTGGAAAACTCAGTAGGTCAACAAGTGTAAGCCTACTTGGGAGCAGAAAGTTGGTAAGAGGTTGAGTGAGAGCACTAGAACAAAAACACAGTAGCCTGGGGCCATAATATAGTCTGTGACTATGAGCCCTGTGAAGGTAGCCCGCCGTTTCCATGGAAACTCTAACGTTGCCAAAGACAGACATTCTCTTTTAAAATGTGGACTTCAAGTCCCACACTGGTGTTTTAAAAGTATGTTGCATTGTTTGTTAACCTCTAAAGCAGGGATGGGCAACGTTGATGGGGGTGGGCTCACTGGCTTGCGGGTCTGTGTACCCACATCCATACCCACACATGCAGTCAGAGCCCTAGCCTTTTGGTAGTATGATATCTGAGAGAAAGCAACAAACAAAATCAATGGGGGCCCTGGTCAGTTATATGACAATGATTAGGCTACTACAAGTTTAGAAAGCTTGCTATACTAATTTACCAATCTAAAAATGTTTAGCTGACATGGGCTAAATGAGTGAGTGTCAGTCACCCATATAACAACAGAAAACTGCTGATGCACAACCAAATTTCGAAATTGCATCTTGTGTATGTATTCTATTCTAAATCTCAACAGTAAATTGGGACCCAGACTGAGTTCATAAAAAAAAGAATAATAAGTAAAACGTTTGGGAATTTATTCCCCATCCCTGCTCTGTAGTAATCTCTAAATTAAGCTACATTGCATTAATTTTGTAAATGCAGTTTGTGAGTGCAGGCACTCTGACAGCAGGCTGCTATTTGACCAAAAATATGAAAGTCTCAGCCATAGGCAAGGTGCAAATTACAGGGAGCCAGTGGGGGCTCAGCTCTTCTGAATGAGATATTAGCTCCTCTTAACAAAAGTCCCCCAAAAATTTTTTTGGGGGGGGTCTCAAAATAATGCTAATTTAACCAATTCTCTATTTGTTTAAAATGTTATGGTAAATATGTTTTACAGTGGTAAATATGAAAATAAAAAGCTTACAAATGAAACGAACACCCCCACCTCTGTCATGGTTTAAACCGTTTATTTCTATGTGGAACCGTTGAACTTCGGTCTCAGCTGAGCTCCTGTACACAGATTCTCCTTTGTAGTTGTCCATGTGTTTGCCATGTGTTTCACCGTTTGTTTGCCATGTGTCCTTGATTTTAAAAAATTGCCTTTATTCTAATGCATTAGATTTATCATTGTTTGCTTAAGTCAGTCAGCTGTTTAGAGCGCTCATTGAGTTGTTTTTCAGGTGCACCGTGGGTACTGGTGTTCTCAGTGACCAGAAGTAGTAGAACCATTTATATAGCTTGATTATTTTCTATCAATATTTGTTTTCTTTCCTGAATCAGCTGATGTTGGTTGACAATATCACTAGACAACTAGCCTACAGCTAGACACCAATGCGCATCCAATTTGGTTAGAAGCATTAGATTGATTTAGCAATGGCATAGGCCTACACTATTCTGGATTTGTGTGCCCATGAGAACAATAGCCTCGGGAAGTAGAGTAGAGCACCCCCTGAAAAATAATAATTAAATAAAAATAATAATAATAGATGTTTGCCCAAAATTAGTGCACTGGGTCTTTTCTGGTCCTATATAAACATCTGCAGGCAGGATATGTAAAAAAATGTCAACATCTCCACTTTGGCAAAACATTTAGTTGTATAATTAAGAACAGTGTCTTACAGGATTCAATAGTTGGAATTGTAGGAGTTGTTGACCTGTGTCTTTCTATATGATGTCATTGAAATGGAATCCAGAAAGCACTAACCCTGTTCTCAAACATTTACATCAAAAGGTGTACATTTATGGGAAAGACCCAAAACATCCATATCAAATTCAATATTTTTCTTGAACAAATAACATAGAAAACACTTTTTGGGTAGTATTAATTTACCATCCTTACAAACCACTTACTGCATTGTACAGAGGCTGGGCATCTAGGTTTGTACCTGTGGACTTTCTATCACCATGGAGATAAAACTATGCACAATACAGAAATTGAGTACAATGACACATCAAGTGATTTGCAATGGTGTGATGTGATGATGTGGCTCAGTTGGTAGAGCATGTCACCTGAAACGTTATGGTTGTGGGTTCAATTCCCACGGGGGACCAGTATGAAAATGTCTGCACTCACTACTGTAAATTGCTCTGCATAAGAGCTTCTACTAAAATATAAAATGAAACATTTATCAAGCAGCAATTTGTGTATTCCACAAGTATTAACTGTTTGGTACAGATAATTATCAGACTCAAGTTACAAATGCTGGTAAACACTCACGTAGAAATACATTTAGTTAAACAGTTTTTACAAATGTGGTGCACTAGTCCTTTACTAGTCCTGTATTAGTGGACCAATATAGATGTCTGTAGCAAGGTCAATTTGTCAGCCAGACACATGCATTAACGCAGGCCCAGTAAATTGCATGCGCTGAATGTTGTTAGGCGGGAGTATACATCCAGTTTGGAGGCTGGAATTATTTTGGAGTGGAGGAACATGTAGCCTATTGTTTGAAGTGATTTGTTTGACAATCAGATGACAATATCATGACTGGTTCTGTTCGTGACACAATAAAAGTTCATTCATTTTTACAGTTGAAGTAACATCTTTATTAATGGGCCCCGAAAAAAATGTTGAGACCCCCCAGGATGGCAGGGTTTAATTCACAATCTGACCATAGTCTACATAGGATAGGCCTATCATTGTAGCTAATTAGGCTAAAGCAATGTTGTTGATGATACTTTCCCAGCATTTCAGTAATTGTAGTTATTTATTCCAGTATCAGGAAAAACATAAATTGTAGTCAAGACGTGAGTGCCTAGAGCAGCGCAGTAACGTTTAGAAATTATAATTTCTTCAGCTGTGAAGGAGAAGGCTAGGCTACTTTTGATAGTTTGTAATTAAAGAGTTTGTAATTCTCATCAAAATGTTTATTGTCATATTTCCCTTTCCTGATACATGTCCTTTTTAGCCACACATAGGGTGGTTTTGTGCCAACAACTTAATGTAACAGGGGGACCTGGTGCCCGCTGTTTATATATATAGCTAGCTAGGGATAGTAGACCCACAGATTTTCTATTATGTTGACAAGCTTGTTTTTTTATTTTTTTTTATTTCACCTTTATTTAACCAGGTAGACTAGTTGAGAACAAGTTCTCATTTACAACTGCGACCTGCCCAAGATAAAGCAAAGCAGTTTGACACATACAACACAGAGTTACACATGGAATAAACATACATATAGTCAATAATACAGTAGAAAAAAAGTGACCACTCTAACAATGGAGGCAAGAGGAGGCGACATCAGGTATGTATCTGCCCCCATAGACATGCAGGACTATAATAAACATAATCATAAATAAATAAATAATCTAAACTTGATCCATTTGACAGCATGACTAGCCTTTCCTGCTATGTCTTCCCTCCATCTAGATGTGTGAAGGTTAGTGTCTTTTCTGTAGGGAAGTGTCAATATCTTCCTAGGAGAGGTGGGTGTGGAGTCAGGCGCAGGAGAGCAAGAATTTCAAGAAGAGCGTTTTATTTACTGGCCCACCAAAAAAAAAACAGGTACAGGACCACAAAAGCAGCCACTAGAAAACAGGAAGACAGTCTAGTCGAAAATGGAGGAACACACTTCTCTGACTAAACTAACGTGCGGGAATAAAAGTTCAGTGAAATAAACCTGCTTAACAGGGAAAAACGCAACCCAAGCCAACGACAGTAACACAAACAATCCCGCACAATACCTAGCGGGTAGGGCGAGATTAAATACCCCACTGATTAGCCTAAACAAGACACAGGTGAACACAAGACAGGCAAAACCAAACGAAAAAGAAAAGGGATCGGTGGCAGCTAGTAGGCCGGCGACGACGACCTTCGAGCACCACACGAACAGGGAGAGGAGAGAGGAGCCACCCTCAGTGGAAGTCGTGACAGTACCCCCCCCCCCCGAATCGCGGCTCCCGCAGCACGCCGATGCCGGCCTCGAGGACGACCCAGGGGGCGAGGCGCAGGGCGATCCGGATGGAGGCTGTGGAACTCAACACCTCTCCTTCGGACCGTACCCCTTCCCAATCCACAAGGTACTGCAAGCCCCCCTCCCGACGCCTAGACGCCTGGAACCCCTCGATGTCCAGGGGGGGGGGGGGGCGGAGGGACCTCCCAAACCTCAACGTCCTGCAGTGGACCAGCTACCACCGGCCTGAGGAGAGACACTTGAAACGAGGGGTTAATTCGATAGTAAGGGGGAGCTGTAACCTATAACACACCTTGTTTATTCTCCTCAGGACTTTAAATGGCCCCATAAACCGTGGGTCCAGCTTCCGGCAGGGCAGGCGGAGGGGCAGGTTACGGGTCGAGAGCCAGACCCTGTTCCCCGGTGCGAACACGGGGGCCTCACTGCGGTGGCGGTCAGCGCTCTCCTTCTGCCGCCCAACGGCCCATTTCAGAGATTCCTGGACGGCTCTCCAGGTCTCCTTTGAGCGCTGCACCCATTCCTCCACCGCAGGAGCCTCGGTCTGGCTCTGATGCCACGGTACCAGGACCGGCTGATAGCCCAACATGCACTGGAATGGCAACAGTTTCGTGGCGGAGTGAAATTTGGGCCATCTCGGCCCATGGGACGAACCTCGCCCACTCTCCTGGCCGGTCCTGGCAATACGACCGCAGAAAACTACCCACATCCTGGTTAACTCTCTCCACCTGCCCATTACTCTCGGGGTGAAAACCCGATGACAGGCTGATCGAGACCCCCAGATGCTCCATGAACGCCCTCCAAACCCGGGACGTGAACTTGGGACCCCGATCAGAAACTATGTCCTCAGGCACCCCGTAGTGCGGGAAGACGTGTGTAAACAGGGCCTCCACAGTCTATAGGGCCTTAGGGAGACCGGGCAAAGGGAGGAGTCGGCAGGACTTAGAAAACCGATCCACAACTACCAGGATCGTGGTGTACCCTTGTGATGGAGGAGGGTCAGTGAGGAAGTCCACCGACAGGTGTGACCAAGGCCACTGTGGAACGGGGAGGGTCTGTAAACTTCCCTCTAGGCAGGTGTCTAGGAGCCTTACACCGAAAAGGAGGAGACATATACCCTCACGTCCTTGGCCAAGGTGGGCCACCAGTACTTCCCCCTAAGACCCCGCACCGTCCTATCAATCCCCGGATGACCAGAGGAGGGTAGCGTGTTGGCCCACCTGATCAATCTGTCGCAAACACCAAGCAGGACGTACCTCTGACTAGCTGGACACTGTGGTCGAGTAGGTTCTAACCGTGACGCCCACTCGATGTCTGCATCCACCTCCCATACCACCGGTGCCACCAGACAAGAGGCCGGAAGTATGGGGGTGGGATCGATGGACCGCTCTTCGGTATCATAGAGACGGGACAGTGCGTCGGCCTTATCTTTACGGGAACCTGGTCTATATGAGATGGTGAAATGAAATCTGGTGAAAAACATCGCCCACCTTGCCTGGCGAGGATTCAGTCTCCTCGCCGCCCGGATGTACTCCAGATTACGGTGGTCAGTCCAGATGAGAATGTCTCCACACCTTCAGAGCCTTTACCACAGCCAGCAACTCCAGGTCTCCCACATCATAGTTTCGCTCCGCCGGACTGAACTTCCTCAAAAAGAAAGCGCAGGGGCGAAGCTTCAGTGGTGTGCCCGAGCACTGATAGCACGGCTCCAACACCTTCCTCGGACACGTCCACCTCCACTAGGAATGCCAAAGAGGGTTCCGGATGAGCCAATACAGGAGCATCAGTAAACAAAACCTTCAGACGACCGAAAGCTCTGCCGGCCTCCGCCGACCACTGCAAACGCACCGGAAGTTGTCCAGCCTGATGGACATGTCTATCAGTTGGTCCAAAGCGAGGGTGGTGTCTCGACAAGCTAGCTCCCTGCGGATGTCCTCCCGTAGGCTGCACCTATAGTGGTCCATCAGGGCCCTGTCATTCCACCCCGCGCCGGTGGCCAGGGTTCGAAACTCCAGCGTGAAGTCCTGTGCACTCCTCGTCTCCTGTCTCAGATGAAACAGACGTTCACCCGTGAACTCTGGGTAATGGTCCCTCGCCGAGCCTGGACCCTCCCAGACCGCGTTGGCCCACTCCAGGGCTTTGCCCGAAAGGCAGGAGACGAGGACGTTGACACTCTCCCCTCCCGAGGGAGTCGGGTGACTGGTCGCCAGGTAAAGCTCCAGCTGGAGCAGGAACCCCTTGCACCCGGCAGCCGTTCCCATCGTACTCCCTCGGGAGCGGGAGCCGAATCCCGATGGGTCCGAATGCAGCCCGGAGAAGGTGGTGGTGCAGGCTGGAGAGTGGCTGAAGACGGGGTAGGGAGGCCGCTCCTCTCCCATCTCTCCATTCTCGCCATCACTTGATCCATAGCCATCCCCAGACAGTGTAAAACGGCGGTATGCTGGAGGACACGCTCCTCCATGGACGGGGAGGGCACGTCGGCTCCTGCTGATTTTTTGGTGCGTGATTCTGTCAATATCTCGCTAGGAGAGATGGGTGTGGAGTCAGGCGCAGGAGAGCAAGAATTTCAAGAAGGGTGTTTTATTTACTGGTCCACCAACCTAGTTAGTTTTCATCTGTATTTTTCATAGCTGTCTACATACCACCGCAGACCAATGCTAGCATTAGGACCGCACTCAATGAGCTGTATTCCGCCATAAGCAAACAGGTAAACGCTCATCCAGAGGCGGCACTCCTAGTGGCCGGGGACTTTAATGCAGAGAAACTTAATACATTTTACCAAATTTCTATCAGCATGTTAAATGTGCAACCAGAGGGAGAAAAACTGTAGACCACCTTTACTCCACACACAGAGACGCGTAAAAATTTCTCCCTCGCCCTCCATTTGGCAAATCTGACCATAATTCTATCCTCCTGATTCCTGCTTACAAGCAAAAATTAAAGCAGGAAGGACCAGTGACTCGGTCAATAAAAAAGTGGTCAGATGAAGCAGATGCTAAGCTACAGGACTGTTTTGCTAGCACAGACTGGAATACAGTGCCTTGCGAAAGTATTCGGCCCCCATGAACTTTGCGACCTTTTGCCACATTTCAGGCTTCAAACATAAAGATATAAAACTGTATTTTTTTGTGAAGAATCAACAACAAGTGGGACACAATCATGAAGTGGAACGACATTTATTGGATATTTCAAACTTTTTTAACAAATCAAAAACTGAAAAATTGGGCGTGCAAAATTATTCAGCCCCTTTACTTTCAGTGCAGCAAACTCTCTCCAGAAGTTCAGTGAGGATCTTTGAATGATCCAATGTTGACCTAAATGACTAATGATGATAAATACAATCCACCTGTGTGTAATCAAGTCTCCGTATAAATGCACCTGCACTGTGATAGTCTCAGAGGTCCGTTAAAAGCGCAGAGAGCATCATGAAGAACAAGGAACACACCAGGCAGGTCCGAGATACTGCTGTGAAGAAGTTTGAAGCCGGATTTGGATACAAAAAGATTTCCCAAGCTTTAAACATCCCAAGGAGCACTGTGCAAGCGATAATATTGAAATGGAAGGAGTATCAGACCACTGCAAATCTACCAAGACCTGGCCGTCCCTCTAAACTTTCAGCTCATACAAGGAGAAGACTGATCAGAGATGCAGCCAAGAGGCCCATGATCACTCTGGATGAACTGCAGAGATCTACAGCTGAGGTGGGAGACTCTGTCCATAGGACAACAATCAGTCGTATATTGCACAAATCTGGCCTTTATGGAAGAGTGGCAAGAAGAAAGCCATTTCTTAAAGATATCCATAAAAAGTGTTGTTTAAAGTTTGCCACAAGCCACCTGGGAGATACACCAAACATGTGGAAGAAGGTGCTCTGGTCAGATGAAACCAAAATTGAACTTTTTGGCAACAATGCAAAACGTTATGTTTGGTGTAAAAGCAACACAGCTGAACACACCATCCCCACTGTCAAACATGGTGGTGGCAGCATCATGGTTTGGGCCTGCTTTTCTTCAGCAGGGACAGGGAAGATGGTTAAAATTGATGGGAAGATGGATGGAGCCAAATACAGGACCATTCTGGAAGAAAACCTGATGGAGTCTGCAAAAGACCTGAGACTGGGACAGAGATTTGTCTTCCAACAAGACAATGATCCAAAACATAAAGCAAAATCTACAATGGAATGGTTCAAAAATAAACATATCCAGGTGTTAGAATGGCCAAGTCAAAGTCCAGACCTGAATCCAATCGAGAATCTGTGGAAAGAACTGAAAACTGCTGTTCACAAATGCTCTCCATCCAACCTCACTGAGCTCGAGCTGTTTTGCAAGGAGGAATGGGAAAAAATGTCAGTCTCTCGATGTGCAAAACTGATAGAGACATACCCCAAGCGACTTACAGCTGTAATCGCAGCAAAAGGTGGCGTTACAAAGTATTAACTTAAGGGGGCTGAATAATTTTGCACGCCCAATTGTTCAGTTTTTGATTTGTTAAAAAAGTTTGAAATATCCAATAAATGTCGTTCCACTTCATGATTGTGTCCCACTTGTTGTTGATTCTTCACAAAAAAAATACAGTTTTATATCTTTATGTTTGAAGCCTGAAATGTGGCAAAAGGTCGCAAAGTTCAAGGGGGCCGAATACTTTCGCAAGGCACTGTATGTTCCGGAATTCTCCCGATGGCATTGAGGAGTACACCACATCAGTCATTGGCTTCATCAATAAGTGCATTGATGACGTCGTCCCCACAGTGACCGTATGTACATACCCCAACCAGAAGCCATGGATTACAGGCAACATCCACACTGAGCTAAAGGCTAGAGCTGCCGCTTTCGAGGAGCGGGACTCTAACCCGGAAGCTTATAAGAAATCCTGCTATGCCCTCCAATGTGTCAATACAAGACTAAGATCGAATTGCAAAAAAAATTGGAAAAAAACAACCTTAGGGAAGCGTTTTCTGTTCTGGTGACCCCAAGGGTGACACATTTGATTTTGTTTCCCTGGCATTACACAGCTGATTCAAATAATCAAAGCTTGATGATGATGAGTCGATTATTCAAATCAGCTGTCTAGTGCAAAAAACGAAATGTGCACCCCTTGAGGTCCCCAGGTCTGATTTTGGAAAACGCTGCCTTAGGGACCCGGTCCTGCCTGGCCTCCTTCCTTCCAGGTAGCTAGATGACTTAGTGAGCCAGGATCTGGACTCTAGGAGGATGCACTGTTGCACCTTGAGTAGAATGACCTCAGTATTTCCCTTCTCACCTTCCTTAGGCCTTCCTAACTGCAGTGTGTATGTGTGACCACAGTGTGTTTGTGTGCATGTGTGTGTGTGTGTGTGTGTGACCACAGAGTATGTGTGACCAGGGTGTGTGTGACCACGGTGTGTGTGACCACGGTGTGTGTGTGACCACTGAGTGTGTGTGACCACGGTGAGTGTGTGTGACCACGGTGTGTGTGTGACCACGGAGTGTGTGTGTGTGTGTGTCCACCACGGAGAGTGTGTGTGAACACAATGTGTGTGTGTGTGTGTGTGACCACAGAGTGTGTGTTTATTAGTGTGTGTGACCACAGAGTGTGTGTTTATTGGTGTGTGTGACCACGGTGTTTGTGTTAATGTGTGTGACCACGGTGTGTGTGTTAGTGTGTGTGACCACGGTGTTTGTGTGTGCATCCTGGGGGTGTTGTTAGCGTCCTGACTTTCCTGTTAACGAGGTTGGAGCAGAGACCGGTGTTAATTCATGTGCGACCCATCCCGATCACAGAGCCAGAGGAGGTGTGTGTGTGTGGTGTATACTATACATTAAGTAAATCTGCCTTGGCTTTGGACTTTGGTACCCTTGGCTGTCTGTTCTGTCTGGACAAGCTTTGGTTATATTGACCTTTGGAGGTTGAGGCCAACGCCCAGACAGAGATCAGCCCCTTTTAGGATTATATAGTGACTGGTTAATGTGGTTAGTTTCTGTTCATTCATTGATTCACTGTATCATGTAGAACTGAGATTCCTCCAGGTTTTCCTGTGTGCTTGACAGCACTGGGGTTTATTCTGTTTGGTTGTTCTCCAAACTGTGCCTCTATTCAAAATAGGATAGAGTGAAACTATCGCCAATTGCACCATGCACTTTAAGGGACCACAATGGAAATAAGTCATTGGCTTTATTGTGTAATCCCTGACACATTTGTATGTAGGCTACTGTGTGTACATGTATTTCATAAAATCAATCAAATAATATATTAAAAACTCATGTCAGTAGACAATAGTGAATTACCATTTATAATTGCAATAATAGGCACCGGATGGTTATGAATGAATGTGCCATTGTCCTCTGTGTTTATATGCGGTAGGCTGTTTTCACTGTGTACAGTGGCTTGCGAAAGTATTTATCCCCCTTGGCATTTGTTCCTATTTTGCTTTCCTATTTTGCTATCCTATTTTTTCCTTTGGGGGAGGGGGGGGGGGTTGTATCATTTGATTTACACAACATGCCTACCTACCACTTTGAAGAAACAAGCAAGAAATAAGACAAAAAAAAACAGAACTTGAGCGTGCATAACTATTCACCCCCCCAAAGTCAATACTTTGTAGAGCCACCTTTTGCAACAATTACAGCTGCAAGTCTCTTGGGGTATGTCTCTATAAGCTTGGCACATCTTGCCGCTGGAATTTTTTCCCCAGCTTCTTCAAGTCAGATGGGTTCCGCTGGTGTACATCAATCTGTATCTCATACCACAGATTCTCAATTGGATTGAGGTCTGGGCTTTGACTAGGTCATTCCAAGACATTTAAATGTTTCCCCATAAACCACTCGAGTGTTGCTTTAGCAGTATGCTTAGGGTCATTGTCCTGCTGGAAGGTGATCCTCCGTCTCAGTCTCAAATCTCTGGAAGACTGAAACAGGTTTCCCTCAAGAATTTCCCTGTATTTAGCGCCATCCATCATTCCTTCAATTCTGACCAGTTTCCCAGCCCCTGCCGATGAAAAACATGGTATTCTCGGGGTGATGAGAAGTGTTGGGTTTGCGCTAGACATAGCTTTTATCTTGATGGCCAAAAGCTAAATTTTAGTCTCATCTCACCAGAGTACCGTCTTCCATATTTTGTGGAGTCTCCCACATGCCTTTTGACGAACACTTTAAGCAATGGCTTTTTTTCAGGCCACTCTTCCATAAAGCCCAACTCTGTGGAGTGTGCGGCTTAAAGTGGTACTACGGACAGATACTCCAATCTCCACTGTGTAGCTTTGCAGCTCCTTCAGAGTTATCTTTGGTCTCTTTGTTGCCTCTGAGTTTTGGTGGGTGGCCCTCTCTTGGCAGGTTTGTTATGGTGCCATATTCTTTCAATGTATTTATTACCCCCTTTTCTCCCCAATTTCGGGTATCCAATTGTTAGTAGTTACTATTACTATTTCACCTTTGCTGTTGATTATTGTGTTTCACCTATACTGTTGATCAGCTCTCTCCAACCTTGTTCCTGGAGATCTACCTCCCTGTAGGTTTTCACTCCAACCCTAATATAAGCACGGCTGATTGCAATAATTAACTGGTTGATAAACTGAATAAGATTAGTTACAAATGGGGTTGGAGGGAAAAGCTACAGGAACAGGGTTAGAAAGCTACAGGAACAGGGTTAGAAAGCTACAGGAACAGGGTTAGAGAGCTACAGGAACAGGGTTAGAGAGCTACAGGAACAGGGTTAGAGAGCTACAGGAACAGGGTTAGAAAGCTACAGGAACAGGGTTAGAAAGCTACAGGAACAGGGTTAGAGAGCTACAGGAACAGGGTTAGAAAGCTACAGGAACAGGGTTAGAGAGCCCTGCTGTTGATGGACTTAAGGAGTCTGGTTCTTTTAGCCAGTAGTTCTGAAACTAGCGCTCACGAGCCAAAAGTGGTCCCATAAAATGTCTTATTATGTCACATACGTGCAGATATGTGCACCAGGTCATTGCATAATCTGTGCTTTGCTAGCTGTCGCTCATATGACGAGGGGCTGAAGCTCATCGGTTGAACTCAAAATGCTAGGGAGCTGTAGGGAAAATGGTGCATCACAGCTTCCAGAAAAACAGTTGTTTCAAACTAGGGATTTCGTGGCTAATATGAGGTAATTCTGCTCATAGATGCATGAACTACACATTGACATATCCAACCCAAAGTAGGAGGTTTAAAAAATACTTATTGTCGCCAAAGTTCTGGTACCTAGAAGTGGCATGGTTTCAATTCACCACAAAGGGGCAGCAATAACCTACTCTTTCACTTTTCATAAGAGAGGAGGATACAATACAACGTTCTGCTCATTCTTCAAGCTGATACTTTGGCTTGCAAAGTTAATGTCTATAGCATAGCTATATGTTTGTGTAACTGTTCAGGATCATTTTGTGGATGTGCAAACTGCAAAATTACATTGACTTTTGTCTGATGTGAAGTAATGCAAATGTATGATGTGAGAAATACTGATGTTACATTTCAAAAATTGATGTTATAACAGAAGTAGCTATGTTGCCCCCAAGGTGCCCCCAGAAGTGAATATTGTATAACTACTCATATGTCGGCCATTTTGTTATTCTAGTATTGAGTATTTCCTTTTCCTTCCAACCTGACAATGGAACTTCATAACCTTTGTTTTTTTCCGTTAGTGGAAACCAATCCTTCCCTAGCAAATGGAGTGTGTTGATACTAGACAGACGCCCTAAGTATGATTAGATATGTCCCCGACGAAGTCTGTGTAGTAGACTGTCAGAACCTCATTTAAAACGAGGTTCATTTTAATTGGTTTTAAACCTAAGACGAGGTGGCATTTGAACAAATAAATCCCACTTAGCTTAAATAAAGAAGAGAAGTAAAAAAATAAAATATTAAATAACTATAATAAACAGAGTGAGTGGTGGAAGTCTGAGGATCGTTCAACTGACAGAGAGAGAGAGATGGTCGTTACAAATGAGCCTTCTCTTTCCTTCCAGTTCCAGACGGGACCCGTCCCGCTATTGGATTGGCTGCTACAATCAGAGCTGAATTAGGCCTAATATTTATTTCCAGAAACAATTGTACATGTTTTTGCGGGTGCTTTGATTGAACTCCCGGCAGACATGCTGTAGACAGATGTTTAGATGACCTCATGTTTGAAGTAATGTTGATTATGGAAGGGGTGCTGCTTGGCTCTTTCTCTAAATCAACCCCCTCCGAACCCCCCAGCTCCCTTTGCTAGACTATGTGTCTCAGACAGAGAGGAGAGGTACATCCTTCAGAATGGTCACACACAGTCAAGTGGGAGTTGTTTTGGCTCAGGGAGGAAGAGGAGATATTTACATTTCTGAAACAATTTCTTTGACAGACAGATGTCAGTAGGGTTGTGGGTGGCTGGGTAAAAATGAAGCATGACCGGCGTGTGACAAGCCATCAACATAGTTCTGGGACGGGTTGTCTAACCAACAGCACATTGTGTGAATGCAATCTACAGATAAATAGCTGTCCAGACTATAAAGTAGAATAACAATTATGTCATTTAACTCTCTGTGGGTAAATTCATTCTTCTGACGTTCTTCCTTTATGAAGCAGCCATTCTATAGCATGTTACTCTGTTGACTCTGGGTGCATCCCAAATGGCACCCTATTCCCTATAGAGTACCACATTGTGAGTCATAATACCCATAAAACCTAGCGGTCAAACAGGGAAATGGTTCCGTTTTTCCACCATTAATTTTTCCCATAGGGGATTTTAGAAACACTTCAATTAAGGGCTGTTTTTCAAGTAGGCTCACCTTGGCGTGATGTTTTGATAACCAGGTAACTGTCTGGGACAAGGTGACTTTTATCAATATATTTGCCTGTATTTACCCCCCAAAAATGAAATGCTAATTAGCTGCTAATGTGGCTATTAGCACTACAAATGCAAAGCTGATCTGGACAAGACTGCGAATGGAGGCAAAGGTAGAATCTCTGGATTAACTATCTAATATTAGCTCAATTCTGTAATGAATAAATTGACAAAATGTCTTTGAAATGACAATTCTGGAACTGACACCTTTGCTAACAGTACCTGTTAGCAAATGTGTCAGCTAGAGATGACGAGCAGGAGCTTGCAGGGATTTCTAGTCTTGCATGATGTCTACTTTGATGCTAATTAGCATTTTTCGAATCTGAGAGTAAATAGAGGCGAATATAATGATTAAAGTCACCTTGTCCGAGAGAGATTTACATATTTATCAAAACTTCACTCCAGGGAAACACTACACGAAACACAGCCCTTATTTTAAGTGAACAATGGAAAAAATTATTGGAACCATTTCCCTGTTTGACCGCTAGGTTTTATGGGTATTATGACACCTCCACTGTGGAGCTCTATATAGCGCACTACTTTTGAGTCCCATGGGCCCTGGTCAAAAGTAGTACACTACGCAAACAAATAGGGGGCCATTTGGTCGTGTGTAACCTAGCGTAATTGACAGAAACTACCTCATTTAGATTTTAGAATGGGGAAAAAAGTTGCAACCAGGCTTGAGGTGTAATGGGAACAAATGCAGCATGGACACATGGAAGCCATGCTTCCTGAAATAGATCTGATAGCGGTCTTACAGGTAGGTAAGATCCAGCTAAAATGGGCAAAGCTGAAATGCTTCATGTTTTAAAGTAGAAATACCAACTCATGCCATCTTGGTTGTGAGACATACTGATGTTATTGATTGGGGGAAAATGATTTACAGCATTTATTTATTTTTTGCAGTAAATTGGTTGTTAATATCTGTCTCAAAGGAGATATTGTGCCATTTGATAGATATCTAATGTTCACATAAATGAGGACTGTACGCTACCTGTTAATGAGCAGTTTGTGTGAGGAGAGAGTGGTTGGGTGGCCTAGTGGAGATTTAGTCAGTGCTGTGATGTACAACCCTCAGACCAGCCGCTGACGTTATCTTAATGACATGATTAATGGAACTAGGTCACTGACTGAGTGGGGGAGCGGAGCGCGCAGTGTGTAGGAGGAAACTTCTCTATTGTGATCACTAAATAGTTCAAGATAGCAGTAAACGCACACACACAGACACACACACAGACACAAACACATGCACACACGGGCCATCAATCATGCATGTTAGGTTGCTGTGAGCAGTAAGGATAATTGCGGTGTTATGTTAGGAGCATAATCAGCAGGATAATTATGATTGTTCGACATGGGAGGCTGTGCCTGGACTATCGCTAGTCTCATTTACCAAGTAACAATTATTACAATGAGTTGAGGGAAATGCAGCCAGTGTGGTTGGGACAACGTTTTGGGTCATTTTGTGAATGTGTACTTGGATGTTCTCTCTATCGTTCTCATCCGTAGTTTTTATGAGACAGCTGTGACGGAAACAGGAAGTTTCGGTAGAATTTTGTAAATGCCGACAGATCATTTGTTCGTTTGACATGGTGTGGTGTTTTTTGTGTCTGTAAAATTAATTATGCGAGGAATGGCGGTGGAAACACTTTTATGAGCAGATATTGATATAGGGATCATATCGAAGTAAACTTAGAGTCACGCAATAATATGGTGTGTGGTCCTCCCACTACAATTCAGGAAGCATACAGTTTATTAGGTACAGATTAAAATAAGTTATGATGAACTTCACAGGGTGGTGAAAGTGCACGGTGATGAGCTTGATGCTCTTTTCCAATAAATATCCAAGGTATTATTCTGGTGAGATGCTTGACTGCCCTTTGACAAATAAACATATTATCCACAATATCATCATTTTATTTGTATCTGCGATCTGTTTACGGCGTCAAATGAGCCTCTAAAGTCCATTGCACACAATATGGCTCTATTGAGCAAGATTAAACATTATTGAGCAAGCAAACACTGAGCCGAGAGCACAGAGGATGGGTCCCGCGAGCAGTGGATGGGTCCCGCGAGCAGTGGATGGGTCCCGCGAGCAGTGGATGGGTCCCACGAGCAGTGGATGGGTCCCGCGAGCAGTGGATGGGTCCCGCGAGCAGTGGATGGGTCCCGCGAGCAGTGGATGAGTGCCGCTAGAGCACAGAGGATGAGTGCCGCTAGAGCACAGAGGATGAGTGCCGCTAGAGCACAGACTAGTCGAGAGCGCAAAGGATGTCTCCTGAGAGCGCAAAGGATGGGTCCTGCGAGCTGACAGGATGTCTCCTGCGAGCTGTCTCCTGCGAGCGGACAGGATGTCTCCTGCGAGCGGACAGGATGTCTCCTACGAGAGGACAGGATGTCTCCTGCGAGCGGACAGGATGTCTCCTACGAGAGGACAGGATGTCTCCTGCTAGCGGACAGGATGTCTCCTGTGAGAGGACAGGATGTCTCCTGCGAGAGGACAGGATGTCTCCTGCGAGAGGACAGGATGTCTCCTGCGAGCGGACAGGATGTATCCTGCGAGAGGACAGGATGTTTCCTGCGAGAGGACAAGATGTTTCTTGTGGCAGATGTCTGTGGAGGGGTTCTTGACCACGCTCTGGCTGTCTGAGCATTACACGCTCAGACAGCGGTAATGCTGGAACGTGTCTTAGGCACCGTTGGTGGCCAGGTCACCTCCCTCAGAACCATTGGTGGCCAGGTCACCTCCCTCAGAACCATTGGTGGCCAGGTCACCTCCCTCAGAACCATTGGTGGCCAGGTCACCTCCCTAAGAACCAGTGAACATCTCCAAGTTCTTACAGTGGGACATCAGCACAATCTATAGACAGCACAGAAAAATACAGAAGATGGAACTAGATTTAGTATGGAGTCGAAGGGCTGAATCACAACTTCAAATCCTTGTCGCTCAAAGTTCTATGCATGATTTACCGAACTAACCGAGTCAATGGGTGTATATGGGGGCTGGACATCACTGAGTGCAGAGGAGAGGGGCAAGCTCAGATGAACAGTGTTGTCCATCCCTGCCTCAACACTGGTCTGGGGAGCACCACATATCTGAGGAGATAAGAGAGAGAGGGATGACGCAAAACACTGCGCTAAATCACACACAAGAAAAGTGTTTGCAAACAAAACACAGGTCTGTACTACAGGGTGTATACAGACTGAGTAGACTAATATACACAAAACATACACTGCGTGTACAAAACATTACCAGTATCAGACTCAGAGCGTCACAATTGTATATCATACACTGCAACTGGAGGGACAATGGGAAAGTATTGCTGCCTGTTGATAAACTGGTAACCCCACTTTTGAGAAATGGCCCTTGAAAAGTTTCAGTTCAGTTTTTACACTTCATTGTTCACACCCATTCAGCATCATTCACACCGTCTTAAGCCTTAGTCCCACCCATCTCTTTAAGGATTCACGTGAGTCTGTGTGCTAATCAGAGTGAGTAAGGTAGTGTAGTAAACAACCAAAGGTTTCAAGCATAAATGGTGAAAGTAGTAGCCTAAAATAAGGAAAAACTCTAGGTAAAAATACACTTTATAAAGAATGTAAGATTAATAAAAGTAGTGCGAATCATGTTGATGGTAAATGAAATAATCAAAATATGTGTTGTTTATGCTTTACATATCAAGTGTTGTTGTCCTCCACACTGCTACTTTTGTCACATGAGATGTTAGCAGCTTTCCATAAGAGTGTCTGTGTCCTGGGCGGCGTCCTGGTAAAACTAATGCATTATCCTCTGCATAGTTGTTGCTGAAGTTCACCACTCGTTGCAAGTCCTCGTGCTTCAGGTGTAACCTGTTCTTGCTTGCGATGAAAACACATTGAACTTTAGATTTTTATTCAGTACACGGAAACTACTTTCATCACGCTCTGATTTTCATCTGCAACAAGTCCTTTGCTGGAAACCACTGGTGGGGAATTCCACTGATTTTCATCTGCAACAAGTCCTTTGCTGGAAACCACTGGTGGGGAATTCCACTGATTTTCATCTGCAACAAGTCCTTTGCTGGAAACCACTGGTGGGGAATTCCACTGATTTTCATCTGCAACAAGTCCTTTGCTGGAAACACCACTGGTGGGGAATTCCACTGATTTTCATCTGCAACAAGTCCTTTGCTGGAAACCACTGGTGGGGAATTCCACTGATTTTCATCTGCAACAAGTCCTTTGCTGGAAACCACTGGTGGGGAATTCCACTGATTTTCATCTGCAACAAGTCCTTTGCTGGAAACCACTGGTGGGGAATTCCACTGATTTTCATCTGCAACAAGTCCTTTGCTGGAAACACCACTGGTGGGGAATTCCACTGATTTTCATCTGCAACAAGTCCTTTGCTGGAAACCACTGGTGGGGAATTCCACTGATTTTCATCTGCAACAAGTCCTTTGCTGGAAACCACTGGTGGGGAATTCCACTGATTTTCATCTGCAACAAGTCCTTTGCTGGAAACCACTGGTGGGAAATTCCACTGATTTTCATCTGCAACAAGTCCTTTGCTGGAAACCACTGGTGGGGAATTCCACTGATTTTCATCTGCAACAAGTCCTTTGCTGGAAACCACTGGTGGGGAATTCCACTGATTTTCATCTGCAACAAGTCCTTTGCTGGAAACCACTGGTGGGAAATTCCACTGATTTTCTTTGTGCAGATTTTAGAACATTCGCAGACATACAGTGCTGGGGTGATGTGACTATCGGGAAGTAGAGGTGAAATTCTTATTCAATGAAAGTAGTTCATCTTTGTGGCTTTTTAAAATAATATATTCCATTCAGAAGAAATTGTACCGGTAATGTACATGGGAAAGGACAGTGAGACCATCTCAGTGAGTTCCGTTGTCATAGAAAAGTGAAGGAATACATACAGAATACACGGAAACAAAGCAGACCTGGGAGAGAAATCAGTTAAACAAGCCATGCTTAATTGAGCACTTAGTCTAAGTAGTCAAGGGGCAAGGTGAGAGTGACCCTGGTAGAAAGTGTGTGTGTGTGTGTGTTTCCGCGTCTGTCTGTGTGTGCTTGTGAGTGTTTATGCTCCTGTGTGTGTGTGCATACGACTGTGTTAAAAAAAAAAATATATATATATATATATATATATATATATATATATATATATATATAGTTTTGATGGTATTGAAAAACCATCCCATGGCTATTTCCAAATACCCTGGCATATGGTATATACGGTATACTGCCCAAGCCTAGTATCAACCCCTACAAAACATTTCCATTCATTATGTTCCACATAATAATTAACATTTCCTGTTTCTGCAGGATTATTTTCCTTCTGTAGCAAACTGGCTCAAACAATGCTCTTCTATAACAAGATCTTAATCAACTGAGGTACTCAATGTGCTTTACATAGTAAGGGGGAAACTCACCACATCCAGGTGAGGTGTGATATATGAGGGGGATGATTAGGTGGCTAGGTTGTGAGTTTAACCATGACACCAGGGTTAACACCCCTACTCTTACGATAAGTCCCATGGGATAATGACCACAGAGAGTCAGGACACCATTTTAACGTCCCATCCAAAAGACAGTGGCACCCTTCGCAGGGCAATGTCCCCATCACTGCTATGGGGCATTAGGATCTCCTTAGACCAGAGAGAATAATGCTTCCTACTGGCCCTCCAGCACCACTTCCAGCAGCATTTTGTCTCCCATCTAGAAACCAATCAGGACTGACCCTGCTTAGCTTCAGAAGCAAGCCAGCAATGGGATGCAGGGTGGTATGCAAAGCCATGGAATTTAGCTAGAAATTGACAGTGAACTTGCTGAACTATGGCATCTGTGATAGTGTACTATAGACCACTAACTGTGCATTATCAGTGATTGTTCAGATTGAGATGAAGCATAATAGCATGTTTACGGCATGTGATTGCCTAAACAATTTGTTTGATTTGTGATGCAAAAATGTTGAGGGCAAACTGATTTTGATGCAAAAATCTAAAGTTCAGATAATTACCAACCTTGTGTTTCTACTGGAAATGAAGAAATATAAATAAACATAAGTACTGTCAACAACAAAAAAAGACCCAAAGAAAGAACCCTTGGCACTGTGTGAGAGTGTGTTTCTCTGGATGAGCTGTACACTGGGAGAACACAGGTTTTACAGTAAGCCCCTGCCAAGATCCAGCCTCTTCATTTAGCTCTCAGTCCCACCATGCAGACAGACCCCTACACACACACACACACACACACACACACACACACACACACACACACACACACACACACACACACACACACACACACACACACACACACACAGAGACCCCTTTCCCTACCTCATCCCCTCTGTTAACTGTATCAAGATGAGTGTTTAGGCCAGTGCAGTAATCACAATGTGATTTGTTGTGCTCGGGAGCCAATTTGTATCTTTACTGCATGGGGGAAATATCCTGTGTGTGTGGTGAGAGTTGTGTGTGTGTGTGTAAGAGCATCTTGCGACAAGGCTTTGGTTAGGTAAGCTCAAATGTATGGGCACGTTAGATTATGTGTGAGGTGGAGCATGTAGAGGGTGACATGGGTTTAGGAAGAGGACATTTGCAGAGGAAGAGGTCATATTTGATCATGAGAAACAACAACTGAACTCTTTTGGAATTTGTTTACAATTTCATCATCCCTTCAAAAGGGACAAGAGCGTCACATTGAAATCAAGGCAGACACAAATTGTGAACATAAAGGGAATAAAGACAACTATGCCCTGGCTAGAAATAATGTTGTAAAACTATTGTTGTGTCATGGAAAGGAGCAGGTATCATGACACAAGGCGAGACCCAGATGTAGACACAGGAGGCAGATGGTGGGAGTTTAAGATGTTTAATAAATCCAAAAGGAATAGGCAAGAGAATGGACGTGGACAGGCAAAAGGTCAAAACCAGTTCAGAGTTCAGGAGGTACCGAAGGGCAGGCAGGTTCGAGGTCAGGGCAGGCAGAATGGTCAGGCAGGCGGGCATGGAGTCCAGAAAACAAGCAAGGGTCAGAACCGGGAGGACTAGCAAAAAGAGAAAAGGCAAAGCAGGAAAATGGGGAAACCACTGATAGGCTTGGACATACAAGACGAACTGGCACAGAGAGACAGGAAACACAGGGATAAATACACTGGTACAGAGAGACAGGAAACACAGGGATAAATACACTGGCACAGAGAGACAGGAAACACAGGGATACATACACTTGTACAGAGAGACAGGAAACACAGGGATAAATACACTGGCACAGAGAGACAGGAAACACAGGGATAAATACACTGGGACAGAGAGACAGGAAACACAGGGATAAATACACTGGCACAGAGAGACAGGAAATACAGGGATAAATACACTGGGGAAAATAAGCGACACCTGGAGGGGAGGAGACAATAACGAGGACAGGTGAAACAGATCAGGGTGTCACAGCAGGTTCTGTCACGGCAGTGATCTTCACACCTCCCCAGTTGTCAGTGTCTTATAGGGTGTGGCTGTGAGAAGAACTGACTGACCTGTACTCTGCCTATTGGTATTACATTTTAAACATTTGGCAGAAGCTCTTATCCAGATCGACTTACAGTCAGTAGATTGATTTCAACTGAAGTAGTTAGTAACTAACTGTACTGGGTTGTACATAATGTTTACTGCTACTTTCATTCTGACTGGACTGACTCATGTCTGGGCCATGTTCTTTACAGCACGCTAGCAAAACAAAAATGAGCATTTGTTTTTGGATAAGTTCAATTACAACTTGGTTAAAAGCCATTTTCAGACTTTAGAGCTGTGTGTAAAAAAATTAATCTGTACATTGAAAAAGTTTAAGAGGAAATAATATTATATATTTTTTTACAGCTAATTACTGTGCTTTGCGTTCATGGTTTACATTTAGCTGTTAATGTAACTTAACACAACTCCACTAACAACAGTAACTTTCTACAATCAACCTTGTGAATAAGGTGTCTTGCTTTGTGTGACTAGAGGGCAGAAGAGAGCTATGTGTAAGGCTAAATTCTGAGGTTTTGGGTTTTTTTTTTGCATCAGAAACACATTTTTAATCTTTCAGGGCATGACGACAAGCCTCCGACGCAAAAATGTATGGTGGTATTCAGTTTATCTGCTGTCAATTGGAAATAATGTTAATCATTTTTTATATCAACTGACAATTATTTTCTATCAATTGACAAAGATGTTTAAAGAAAACATTGCAAATATCTTCCCAGCCTTGTTGCTGTATCAAAATGGGTTTGCCCTCCTCCCACATGTTCTTACTAAAAGACTTAGTTAGCTACAGTAACACAGGATGCATCTCATATATAAAGACATAGTTAACTACAGTAACACAGGATGCATCTCATATATAAAGACTTAGTTAGCTACAGTAACACAGGATGCATCTCATATATAAAGACATAGTTAGCTACAGTAACACAGGATGCATCTCATATATAAAGACTTAGTTAGCTACAGTAACACAGGATGCATCTCATATATAAAGACTTAGTTAGCTACAGTAACACAGGATGCATCTCATATATAAAGACTTAGTTAGCTACAGTAACACAGGATGCATCTCATATATAAAGACTTAGTTAACTACAGTAACACAGGGTGCATCTCATATATAAAGACTTAGTTAGCTACAGTAACACAGGATGCATCTCATATATAAAGACTTAGTTAGCTACAGTAACACAGGATGCATCTCATATATAAAGACTTAGTTAGCTACAGTAACACAGGATGCATCTCATATATAAAGACTTAGTTAACTACAGTAACACAGGATGCATCTCATATATAAAGACTTAGTTAGCTACAGTAACACAGGATGCATCTCATATATAAAGACTTAGTTAGCTACAGTAACACAGGATGCATCTCATATATAAAGACTTAGTTAGCTACAGTCACACAGGATGCATCTCATATATAAAAACTTAGTTAGCTACAGTAACACAGGATGCATCTCATATATAAAGTGTGAGTTAATTACAGAGAAAAGACGACAGTTGAACTACAGTACACATGTGGTAAATCCTCAGTTCTCTCTATGGCTCTGCAGTGCAAAAGTTACCATGGTGGGACCAGAGAGCCCAGAGGCAAAAAGATAGGGACAAATATATTATATCTCTGTAGGTGTCTCAGGTTAATATAGGGACAAATATATTATGTCTCTGTAGGTGTCTCAGGTTAATACAGGGACAAATATATTATGTCTCTGTAGGTGTCTCAGGTCAATATAGTGACAAATATATTATGTCTCTGTAGGTGTCTCAGGTTAATACAGGGACAAATATATTATGTCTCTGTAGGTGTCTCAGGTTAATATAGGGACACATATATTATGTCTCTGTAGGTGTCTCAGGTTAATACAGGGACAAATATATTATGTCTCTGTAGGTGTCTCAGGTTAATATAGGGACACATATATTATGTCTCTGTAGGTGTCTCAGGTCAATATAGGGACAAATATATTATGTCTCTGTAGGTGTCTCAGGTTAATATAGGGACAAATATATTATGTCTCTGTAGGTGTCTCAGGTCAATATAGTGACAAATATATTATGTCTCTGTAGGTGTCTCAGGTTAATATAGGGACAAATAAATTATGTCTCTGTAGGTGTCTCAGGTTAATATAGGGACACATATATTATGTCTCTGTAGGTGTCTCAGGTCAATATAGGGACAAATATATTATGTCTCTGTAGGTGTCTCAGGTCAATGGTTCAACAGCGTTCACATTATATCCAACCTTGGTCTGTGACTACTACTGTGACGTTGAGATGTTGAAAGGTTAAAATATGGATTCACTGCTGTGTCAGTCGCACACCATTTAACACAGTCCTGGCCTCGTTGGAAAGGATCACAAATCCACATCAAAAACAGGACGATTTTCTTAACCTGAAAGGTCATTTCTGAGATCGTCATGTCTCCGTCCCAAAAGGAAGCCTATTCCCTGTATAGTGCACTACTTTTAACTGGGACCCATAGGGCTCTGGTCATAAGTAGTGCACTATGTAGGGAATAGGGTGCCATTTGAGATGTAGCCCAACTTGTTTTATTACTGAAACGGTTTTCCAACAATAGGAATTGATACTGAAACCATCAATATGTTAGGACGAAGTGGAGCACGCAGAGGGAGCACGCAGAGGGAGCACAGCAGAGGGAGCACAGCAGAGGGAGCACAGTAGAGGGAGCACAGCAGAGGGAGCACGCAGAGGGAGCACAGCAGAGGGAGCACAGCAGAGGGAGCACAGCAGAGGGAGCACGCAGAGGGAGCACAGCAGAGGGAGCACAGCAGAGGGAGCACAGCAGAGGGAGCACAGCAGAGGGAGCACAGTAGAGGGAGCAGGTAGAGGGAGCACAGCAGAGGGAGCACAGCAGAGGGAGCACAGCAGAGGGAGCACAGTAGAGGGAGCACAGCAGAGGGAGCACAGCAGAGGGAGCACAGCAGAGGGAGCACAGTAGAGGGAGCACAGCAGAGGGAGCACAGCAGAGGGAGCACAGCAGAGGGAGCACAGCAGAGGGAGCAGGTAGAGGGAGCACAGCAGAGGGAGCACAGCAGAGGGAGCACAGCAGAGGGAGCACAGTAGAGGGAGCACAGCAGAGGGAGCACAGCAGAGGGAGCACAGCAGAGGGAGCACAGCAGAGGGAGCACAGCAGAGGGAGCACAGCAGAGGGAGCACAGCAGAGGGAGCAGGTAGAGGGAGCACAGCAGAGGGAGCACGCAGAGGGAGCACAGCAGAGGGAGCACAGCAGAGGGAGCACAGCAGAGGGAGCACAGCAGAGGGAGCACAGCAGAGGGAGCACGCAGAGGGAGCACAGCAGAGGGAGCACAGCAGAGGGAGCACAGCAGAGGGAGCACAGCAGAGGGAGCACAGCAGAGGGAGCACAGCAGAGGGAGCACAGCAGAGGGAGCACAGCAGAGGGAGCAGGTAGAGGGAGCACAGCAGAGGGAGCACAGCAGAGGGAGCACAGCAGAGGGAGCACAGCAGAGGGAGCACAGCAGAGGGAGCACAGCAGAGGGAGCAGGTAGAGGGAGCACAGCAGAGGGAGCACGCAGAGGGAGGACAGCACCTCACTGGCTGGTTATAGTAGGGGGAGAGGGAGAGTAGTGGATGACAGAGGAGGAAAAAGAGGGATAGAGGGATGGGGGGAGGTTAATTGATAAGGGTAACGTTATCAGTGGTTTGACAGTAGGGCTGATCACTCAGTCGTGCGTGTGTATGCATGTAATGTGTGAGTGTGTTTGTGAGTGTGTGAGTGATGCGAGTGTGTGAGTGATGCTTTCTCGATAAGAACAATCCCCCAGAAGCCTTTGGCAGAACAGAACACACAGGTCGGTGAGGCGCCGTTTCCACTGTGGGTACGCTCCAAATGACTTATAGTGGACTACAAAGGGAACAGGGTACCATTTGAGATGCACTCAGTATGTATGGGGCCATTGGGACGTATTGATGTTAACGTCTTCAAAAGGGGGGGGAAATATAACTGGGCTCTTACAAGGGCTGGTCTACATGTCCAAGGAGGATGTCCTGAATATGCATCAGCGGGGGAGGTGATTTTAAATCCTAAAGTTTAGGGTAAGGTTTGTGCATGCGTGTACCTACAGTGTGTGTGGCAAGGGAGCTGATTTTAAATCCTAACGTTTAGGGTAAGGTTTGTGCATGCGTGTACCTACAGTGTGCGTGGCAGGGGAGCTGATTTTAAATCCTAACGTTTAGGGTAAGGTTTGTGCATGCGTGTACCTACAGTGTGCGTGGCAGGTGATAACTCCTCACTAAGTAAATGTCTTCCTTTGCTACATGAGTATTTTCCGTCTTCCTCTGACTTGCTACCTCCCAGGAAGAGGTCTTCGGTGGCCCCCAGGGGTCCTCTGTTCTCCTCTGAATGGCTGTTCACTGAGGTGCCTTTCAGAACTACTCTCTCTTTGGCAGCAGCCTCGCCGTACGGGGCCCAGGGGACAATCTGTCCCGGACACTCATTTATCACCTCATATCCAGACCAATGCAGACTGACACACACACACACACACACACACAGAAACGCACACACAGAAACACATAGACACTTAAGAACTGTGCTTGTTTGTCTGTCATGATTTTCAAAAATTGCTTTGAGTTAACGGCAAGGCTTTTCTGAAAGGACATGTCTCCATGTGATTCTGCACAGACCATTTACCTCGTCTATAAATGTTTTGTTTAGTAATGCTACGTTTCTTGCCCCACAAAATGAATTATAATGTATGCTGTAGTTGCTCAGAAATGCATCATTTAGGATAAATGAATTCTAACGAGCAGCTATGTGTCGTAGTTTTAAAGTTCTGGCAAAGTTTGATAGAAAATATTTTTTGTATTTGAACATGCAGATTGTATTTTTTTATTTAATGAAATAAACAAATGCATGATACAAAATAACAGAAAATATGTATGCTTAAGTAAAACAATAAACTCAATACAGTATTATAATGCATTTCATTTGTACACAGTATCTTATTATATAGAAATAATATAACATTTGACTACTAGTATATACAAAATGATACTTGTATATTATTATTGTTATGATGGATGATGATTGTTACATCTTTTAGACTTGGCTGTTGGTTTTCTGAATAAATCGAAAGGGGACAGGGTCAATTAGAGGAATAGGCAGATGGAGCAGCATTTTATAACCCAAACATCATTGTCCTGGGTACAGGACTGGGGCTGCTCCCACTTCCCAGATGTCTGTCTGCTGTCTGATAGATTGAACCAGAGCTGGACAGAGAACAGTTAGAAAATAACCCATTGAGAGGGAAACGGCATTTCAAATCAGGGACTAGGTCAGACAGACAGGGACAGGGGGATGAAATGGCACCGATACAGATGGAAGAAGAGAAAAACAGAGGTGGCTGACATTCAGGAAGAGAGGGAGGGAGGAGACGTTTGATAGAGGGGAGGAGGATGAGGGGAAGAGGGAGGAGGAGGGAGGAGGATGGGTAAAAGGAGGGAGGAGGAGAGATTGGGTTTTCCTGCAGGCTGCTCTGCTCTTGGTCCAGTCTTGCACATAACAATGTGAGAATCAGTCAGTCAGAGGCTACGTCCCTGGTCAAAAGTAGTGCACTATGTAGGCAATAGGCTAGGTTGCCATTTGGGGCATAGTCAGAGTGTGGGCGGTTACAGTTTGAGCCAGAGAGTTGTTCAGAAGCCTATCAGGTTGTGAATGATACCCATCAGAATAGAACAGGGCTGAAAAAGAGCTACATAAAAAGAAAGTAGTCATTGGTTGAATTTGTTTATTTATTGAACCTTTATTTAACTAGGCAAGGACTCTACAGTAGAGTAGATACAATATAATATGTTTTTTGCTAGGTAGTTAACGTTAGCTAACGCCAGTTGACTGTACCTGCACCAAAACCCTGGTATTTTATCCTTCTATAGCCTGTTCTCCATCTTGTTTTTAAATGATGAGCCAACATGTCACTGTTATTTCCTTTGTTTCCACGCACTTTGAGTTGGCCCTACGTTTAATGTACGTTGTCCTTGACTTTCTTGAAAGACATCCCCCAAATGAAATGTATTATGACTGATCAACATTAGTTTGTTTATGCTCTCTCTTGTCTCTGCAGCAGACATATGGTGAGCCATGAGAAATATGTTTGGAAAATCGAATCGCAATACATATAGAATAGTGAGAATACATATCGTATCGGCACCTAAGCATCGTGATACTGTCTTATCGTGAGGTCCTGTAGCTTCACATTGAGGTTGATCTTGGTATACTGTAGCTTCACATTGAGGTTGATCTTGGTGTACTGTAGCTTCACATTGAGGTTGGTCTTGCTGTACTGTAGCTTCACATTGAGGTTGATCTTGGTATACTGTAGCTTCACATTGAGGTTGGTCTTGGTATACTGTAGCTTCACATTGAGGTTGATCTTGGTATACTGTAGCTTCACATTGAGGTTGATCTTGGTATACTGTAGCTTCACATTGAGGTTGATCTTGGTATACTGTAGCTTCACATTGAGGTTGGTCTTGCTGTACTGTAGCTTCACATTGAAGTTGATCTTGGTATACTGTAGCTTCACATTGAGGTTGATCCTGGTGTACTGTAGCTTCACATTGAAGTTGTTCTTCTTATTCACGACTGAATGAGAATTAGTGTTGGCTCTCTGCCAGGTATGTCTAATGAGCAAACAGTGAGTTACATCATCCTGAGGTTGATAATTGGAGTGAATTAACTTGATTAGAACAACCCTTTTCCACTCTCACCTCGGCTAGGAACTAAGCCCACTGCTCTGCTATAGACTGCGTCCAAAATGCACCCTATTCCCTATATAGTGCAATAATTTTGACCGGGTCCTAAAGGGCTCACGTCAAAAGTAATGTATTATAGGGGAAAAGGGTGCCATTTGGGACACAGAAATAGGCTACATGCCTGTCAGAACTAAAGAATGCTCTCAACTGGTTCCAGACCTGGGTTCAAATACTATTTGTAATCTTTCAAATACGTAGAGTGTTTGCTTTACCCTGCTCGGAAATGCCACTTCCCAAAAGTGACACTTTTGCATTATTGGGGCTTTTCTATTGGTTCCATTACAACAGGCAAGCTCAATCAAGCCCAGCTAAAGCATTTGAAATGATTTCAAATAGTACTTGAACCCAGGCCTGACTGGTTCTGTGATTCTTTCTGTCCTGTCTCACTGTGGTGTGTTTAATGTGGAATAAATACAACAAGGAAGGAAGGAGGAATGAACACCCACTGATGTTTGATTTAGCTCCATTTTGTTATTTTGTTGAGAGGAGACGAGAGGAGGGAGTGAGGGTTCATGGCTCTGTCCCAAATGGTACCCAGTTCCTTACATAGCCCCCTACATTTGGCCGGGGCCCATAGGGTTCTGTTCAAAAGTAGTGCACTGTGTAGGGAATAGGGAGCCTTTTGTGGCAGAGGAGAGAAGAGATTTACAGGGGTTTTATTCGTCATTGTGAGTTTACACAGTTCCTGGTTGCATTGCTGTGCCGGGTGGAGTGAGTGAGTGAGGTTTGCCATCAGCCGTCTAAAAACAACAAGCATCTCCTGCCAAACTTCCTCGCTAATTAGCCAAGTATTTCACACGCTGCATCACTTCAAAAAATAAATGTAAAATTAACAAATGAAGCATGGTCCAAGAAGTGGGGATGGTGCAGTGGGGTGTGTGTGTGGGGAGTGGGGTTAGGGGGACGTGTGTGTGTGTGTGTGTGTGTGTGTGTGTGTGTGTGTGTGTGTGTGTGTGTGTGTGTGTATGTGTAGAAGGGTACTTGTTCCAACACAGGAGGTTGGTCACTTTCAAAATAACTCTCACTACCTACAGTGCCTTCAGAAAGTATTCACACCCTTTGACTTTTTCCACATTTAGTTGTGTTACAGCCTGAATTTAACATGGATTAACATGGATTTAGATTTGTTTGTCACTGGCCAAAACACAATACACCATAACGTTAATGGGGGAAAATATTTTTGTTGTTGTTGACATTTTTACAAATGAATGAAAAATGGAAAGCTGAAATGTCTTGAGAATACAAAGTGTTATGTTTGGGGCAAATACAACACATCACTGAGTACTATGTTCCATATTTTCAAGCATAGTGGTGGCTGCATCATGTTATGGGTATGCTTGTAATAGAAGGACTGGGGAGTTTTTCAGGATAAAAAAAAAATGGAATTGAACTAAGCACCAACAAAATCATAGAGGAAAATCTAGTTCAGCTTTCCACCAGACACTGGGAGACAAATTCACCTTTCAGCAAGACAATAATCTAAAACAACAAACACCAGGCCAAATATACAATGGAGTTGCTTACCAAGAAGACAGTGAATGTTCTTGAGTGGCCAAGTCACAGTTATGATTTAAATCGACTTGTTGTCTAGCAATGATCAGCAACCAATTTGAGCTTGAAGAATTTAGAAAATAATAATGGGCAAATGTTGCACAATCCAGGTGTGGAAAGCTCATAGAGACTTACCCAGAACGACACAGCTGTAATCACAGCCAAAAGTGCTCCTACAAAGTGTTGACTCAGGGGTGTGAACTTGTGTATATGAGATATTTCTGTATTTCATGTTCAATAAATTTGCAAAAATGTCTAAAAACATGTTTTCTCTTTGTCAATATGGGGTATTGTGTGTAAATGAGTTAGAAAACAAATCTATTCAATACATTTTGCATTCAGGCTGTAAAACAACAAATTGTGCAATAAGTCAAGGGGTATGAATACTTTCTGAAGGCACCGTGCCTCCATTACACATTCATACATTTCAGCGATGCAGATTCTGTTACGGTGCGTGAATGAGGACCCAAAAGCGAATTAACTTAGACAGAGCTTCTTTAATTACCAAACATAGGTAGGCTCAGACGGACCGGCAGATTCCGACAGGACAAGACAAGGTTACAGCAAACATGACGACAGTCTGGTTCAGGCATGAAACACAGCAAACAAGAATCCGACAAGGACAGGAACAAAAACAGAGAGAGATATAGGGACCTAATCAGAGGGAAAAAGGGAACAGGTGGGAAACGGGGTGAATGGGTAGTTAGGTGGAGACAAGGCACAGCTGGGGGAAAGAGGAGGAGAAAAGGTAACCTAACAACGACCAGCAGAGGGAGACAGGGTGAAGGGAAAGGACAGAGACAAGACACAACATGACAGTACATGACAGTACCCCCCCACTCACCGAGCGCCTCCTGGCGCACTCGAGGAGGAAACCTGGCGGCAACGGAGGAAATCCTCGATCAGCGCACGGTCCAGCACGTCCCGAGAGGGAACCCAACTCCTCTCCTCAGGACCGTACCCCTCCCAATCTACGAGGTACTGGTGACCACGGCCCCGAGGACGCATGTCCAAAATTCTACGGACCCTGTAGATGGGTGCGCCCTCGACAAGGATGGGGGGGGGGGGGGAGACGAGCGGGGGCGCGAAGGACGGGCTTGATGCAGGAGACATGGAAGACCGGGTGGACGCGACGAAGGTATCGCGGAAGAAGAAGTCGAACTGCGACAGGATTAATGACCCGAGAAATACGGAACGGACCAATGAACCGCGGGGTCAACTTGCGAGAAGCCGTCTTAAGGGGAAGGTTCTGAGTGGAGAGCCAAACTCTCTGACCGCGACAATATCTAGGACTCTTAGTTCTACGCTTATTAGCAGCCCTCACAGTCTGCGTCCTATAACGGCAAAGTGCAGACCTGACCCTCTTCCAGGTGCGCTCGCAACGTTGGACAAAAGCCTGAGCGGAGGGGACGCTGGACTCGGCGAACTGAGATGAGAACAGCGGAGGCTGGTACCCGAGGCTACTCTGAAAAGGAGATAGCCCGGTCGCAGACGAAGGAAGCGAGTTGTGGGCGTATTCTGCCCAGGGGAGCTGTTCTGACCAAGACGCAGGGTTACGAAAAGAAAGACTGCGTAAGATGCGACCAATAGTCTGATTGGCCCGTTCTGCTTGACCGTTAGACTGGGGGTGAAAGCCGGAAGAGAGACTGACGGAAGCCCCAATCAAACGGCAAAACTCCCTCCAAAATTGAGACGTGAATTGCGGACCTCTGTCCGAAACGACGTCTGACGGAAGGCCATGAATTCTGAAAACATTCTCGATGATGATTTGTGCCGTCTCTTTAGCAGAAGGAAGCTTAGCAAGGGGAATGAAATGAGCCGCCTTAGAGAACCTATCGACAACCGTAAGAATAACAGTCTTCCCCGCTGACGAAGGCAGTCCGGTGACAAAATCTAAGGCGATGTGAGACCACGGTCGAGAGGGAATAGGAAGCGGCCTGAGACGGCCGGCAGGAGGAGAGTTACCGGACTTAGTCTGCGCGCAGACCGAACAAGCAGCCACGAAACGACGCGTGTCATGCTCCCGGGTGGGCCACCAAAAACGCTGGCGAATGGAAGCAAGCGTACCCCGAACGCCAGGGTGGCCGGCTAACTTGGCAGAGTGAGCCCACTGAAGAACGGCCAGACGAGTAGGAACGGGAACGAAAAGAAGGTTCCTAGGACAAGCGCGCGGCGACGGAGTGTGAGTGAGCGCTTGTTTTACCTGCCTCTCAATTCCCCAGACAGTCAACCCGACAACACGCCCCTCAGGGAGAATCCCCTCGGGGTCAGTGGAGGCTACTGAAGAACTGAAGAGACGAGACAAAGCATCAGGCTTGGTGTTCTTAGAGCCCGGACGATAAGAAATCACGAACTCGAAACGAGCGAAAAACAGCGCCCAACGCGCCTGACGCGCATTAAGTCGTTTGGCAGAACGGATGTACTCAAGGTTCCTATGGTCAGTCCAAACGACAAAAGGAACGGTCGCCCCCTCCAACCACTGTCGCCATTCGCCTAGGGCTAACCGGATGGCGAGCAGTTCGCGGTTACCCACATCATAGTTACGTTCCGACGGCGACAGGCGATGAGAAAAATACGCGCATGGGTGGACCTTGTCGTCAGAGAGGGAGCGCTGAGAAAGAATGGCTCCCACGCCCACCTCTGACGCGTCAACCTCGACAACGAACTGTCTAGAGACGTCAGGTGTAACAAGGATAGGAGCGGATGTAAAACGATTCTTGAGGAGATCAAAAGCTCCCTGGGCGGAAACGGACCACTTAAAGCACGTCTTGACAGAAGTAAGGGCTGTGAGAGGAGCTGCCACCTGACCGAAATTACGGATGAAACGACGATAGAAGTTCGCGAAGCCGAGAAAGCGCTGCAGCTCGACGCGTGACTTAGGGACGGGCCAATCAATGACAGCTTGGACCTTAGCGGGATCCATCTTAATGCCTTCAGCGGAAATAACAGAACCGAGAAATGTGACGGAGGAGGCATGAAAAGTGCACTTCTCAGCCTTCACAAAAAGACAATTCTCTAAAAGGCGCTGGAGGACACGTCGAACGTGCTGAACATGAATCTGGAGTGACGGTGAAAAAATCAGGATATCGTCAAGGTAAACGAAAACAAAGATGTTCAGCATGTCTCTCAGGACATCATTGACTAATGCCTGAAAGACAGCTGGAGCGTTAGCGAGGCCGAAAGGAAGAACCCGGTATTCAAAGTGCCCTAACGGAGTGTTAAACGCCGTCTTCCACTCGTCCCCCTCCCTGATGCGCACGAGATGGTAAGCGTTACGAAGGTCCAACTTAGTGAAAAACCTGGCTCCCTGCAGGATCTCGAAGGCTGAAGACATAAGAGGAAGCGGATAACGATTCTTCACTGTTATGTCATTCAGCCCTCGATAATCTATGCAGGGGCGCAGAGACCCGTCCTTCTTCTTGACAAAAAAAAACCCCGCTCCGGCGGGAGAGGAGGAGGGGACTATGGTACCGGCGTCAAGAGCTACAGACAAATAATCTTCGAGAGCCTTACGTTCGGGAGCCGACAGAGAGTATAGTCTACCCCGGGGGGGGGGGGGTGGTTCCCGGAAGGAGATCAATACTACAATCATACGACCGGTGTGGAGGAAGAGAGGTGGCCCTGGACCGACTGAACACCGTGCGCAGATCGTGATATTCCTCCGGCACCCCTGTCAAATCACCAGGCTCCTCCTGTGAAGAAGAGACAGAGGAAACAGGAGGGATAGCAGACATTAAACATTTCACATGACAAGAGACGTTCCAGGAGAGGATAGAATTACTAGACCAATTAATGGAAGGATTATGACAAACTAGCCAGGGATGGCCCAAAACAACAGGTGTAAAAGGTGAACGAAAATTAAAAAAGAAATGGTTTCACTATGATTACCAGAAACAGTGAGGGTTAAAGGTAGCGTCTCACGCTGAATCCTGGGGAGAGGACTACCATCCAGGGCGAACAAGGCCGTGGGCTCCTTTAACTGTCTGAGAGGAATGTCATGTTCCCGAGCCCAGGTCTCGTCCATAAAACAGCCCTCCGCCCCAGAGTCTATTAAGGCACTGCAGGAAGCTGACGAACCGGTCCAGCGTAGATGGACCGACAAGGTAGTGCAGGATCTTGAAGGAGAGACAGGAGTAGTAGCGCTCACCAGTAGCCCTCCGCTTACTGACGAGCTCTGGCCTTTTACTGGACATGAAGTGACAAAATGACCAGCGGAACCGCAATAGAGACAGAGGCGGTTGGTGATTCTCCGTTCCCTCTCCTTAGTCGAGATGCGGATACCTCCCAGCTGCATGGGCTCAGCACCCGAGCCGGCAGAGGAAGATGGTAGTGATGCGGAGAGGGGGGCGACGGAGAGCGCGAGCTCCTTTCCACGAGCTCGGTGACGAAGATCAACCCGTCGCTCAATGCGAATAGCGAGTTCAATCAAGGAATCCACGCTGGAAGGAACCTCCCGGGAGAGAATCTCATCCTTTACCACTGCGCGGAGACCCTCCAGAAGACGAGCGAGCAAGGCCGGCTCGTTCCAGCCACTGGAGACAGCAAGAGTGCGAAACTCAATAGAGTAGTCTGTTATGGATCGATTGCCTTGACATAGGGAAGACAGGGCCCTGGAAGCCTCCTCCCCAAAAACAGATCGATCAAAAACCCGTATCATCTCCTCCTTAAAGTCCTGATACTGGTTAGTACACTCAGCCCTTGCCTCCCAGATTGCCGTGCCCCACTCACGAGCCCGTCCAATAAGGAGAGATATGACGTAGGCGACACGAGCAGTGCTCCTGGAGTAAGTGTTGGGCTGGAGAGAAAACACAATATCACACTGGGTGAGGAACGAGCGGCATTCAGTGGGCTCCCCAGAGTAACACGGCGGGTTATTGATTCTGGGCTCCGGAGATTCGAAAGCCCTGGAAGTGGCCGGTGGATCGAGGCGGAGATGGTGAACCTGTTCTGTGAGGTTGGAGACTTGGGTGGCCAGGGTCTCAACGGCATGTCGAGCAGCAGACACTTCCTGCTCGTGTCTGCCTAGCATCGCTCCCTGGATCCCGACGGCTGAGTGGAGAGGATCCGAAGTCGCTGGGTCCATTCTTGGTCGGATTCTTCTGTTACGGTGCGTGAATGAGGACCCAAAAGCGAATTAACTTAGACAGAGCTTCTTTAATTACCAAACATAGGTAGGCTCAGACGGACCGGCAGATTCCGACAGGACAAGACAAGGTTACAGCAAACATGACGACAGTCTGGTTCAGGCATGAAACACAGCAAACAAGAATCCGACAAGGACAGGAACAAAAACAGAGAGAGATATAGGGACCTAATCAGAGGGAAAAAGGGAACAGGTGGGAAACGGGGTGAATGGGTAGTTAGGTGGAGACAAGGCACAGCTGGGGGAAAGAGGAGGAGAAAAGGTAACCTAACAACGACCAGCAGAGGGAGACAGGGTGAAGGGAAAGGACAGAGACAAGACACAACATGACAGTACATGACAGATTCAGCATTATTATTTTAGTCTACAACACATTCAATCTGATGAGACACATTATTTACTCTAAATTCATTAGTGTTAATTACGTTGCTTCCATTTGTTTATCAGTTAGGCCTCATAACTGATTGTTAGAGTTGAGATAAGAATGAAAGGAACGTGTCGAATTGTGTTTTAATTAAACCGCATAGTCTTGAATGTTGACTCTTAAACAGCGTTAGTATGTTTAACATTTTATCTGAACATTTTCTGGGAGAGTCAACTGGTTTCTTCAGTTTGAATCAAAATAAACCTCTTCAATTTGATCAAACAATGTCTGGGTTCTTTAAATGGTAATTATTTAAATGTATTTTTTTGGGGTACATTTTCTGGGCCTACTTAAAATGTCTTAATTAACGTGTCTCAGTTGATTGTCATTAATAGCACATAGACATAATTTACAAAGGTTGGCTCTCCATTTAAAATGGGAAGCTCTGAAAGCCAATTAATCATTGACAGGTTCTTTGACAGACAGCACTCAGTCATTTGCACAGTAAGTCACCCATAGCTGTCGATTCGGGGAGTGTCCAACCAAGCTATCTGGGGGACAAAGACCTAACTCAACTGCTTTGTACTTTTACCTGGACAGTTTTTATTATTACAGTAAGTGGCAATGAATCAACCATAGTCACAAACACACACACTCCCCAGTACCCACCCCTCATCTCCACCCTTTCACTGACGGGGGAGAATCTGTCACCGCGTCAGCCACAGCTAGTCTGGGGAGTTGAACTTGACTGAAACATATGTCTTCAATTTTAACATCTCTCTCTCTCTCTCTTCTCTCTTCTCTCTTCTCTCTCTCTCTCTCTCTCTCTCTCTCTCTCTCTCTCTCCTCCCTCCCCCCTCTCTCTCTCTCTCTCTCTCTCTCTCTCTCTCTCTCTCTCTCTCTCTCTCTCTCTCTCTCTCTCTCTCTCTCTCTCTCTCTCTCTCTCTCTCTCTCTCTCTCTCTCTCTCTCTCTCTCTCTCTCTCTCTCTCTCTCTCTCTCTCTCTCTCTCTCTCTCCTCCCTCCCCCCCCCCCTCTCTCTCTCTCTCTCTCTCTCTCTCTCTCTCTCTCTCCCTCCCCCCCCCCCCCAGATGGCCTAAAGGGGGAAGGTTGCCTGAGAAGCTGCGTTTCATGTAAGAATAATTAGTGTTAAGTAGCTGGGCGATCTGTTTGTTACGCTACAGCTGACACTTTGTTTGTGTTTCTTGAGGAGGATGATGGATGGAGCAGAAGTTGATGCTAATTAGCCTAAATTGTCACAAAGAATGTAAGGGGGGGGCCTGCGCCCAGTATGGCCCTGCGCCCGGCCCGGCGTGCTCACAGCAGCACAGCCCAGGCCATTTTCTATTGTTCCTGCCTCTTCGCACTTTGGGCGTAATTGAATGGAGCTTGTTGTCATTCATCATTGTTCTGGGCTGTGCATGGAGGCAAGAGGCAAAGGCAGGAAATAAATGGCTGGAGCTGGGTCGTATTCAATACATACTAAACGGAAGAAAACGGACTGAAACAGGGAGGGAATACCTACCTGAACATGTCCAATAAGAAACACTTGTTTTTGTTTTCCTTTGCAGAATTTGTTTCTATGTTTGCACTAATGCTACTATGGGCACTAATTAATGCAGCGATGGCATTAAAACACACACGGCCAGAGTCCAACGGGGCATGAAATTAATGTTTACCATCCCTATGCCATCCCTATGTCATCCCTATGTCATCCCTATACCATCCCTATGCCATCCCTATGTCATCCCTATGTCATCCCTATACCATCCATATGCCATCCCTATGTCATCCCTATAGCATCCCTATGTCATTCCTATACCATCCCTATGTCATCCCTATACCATCCCTGTCATCCCTATGCTTTCTCACAGCAGGTTGATGGCCCCTAGTGTGTTCTTCCAGACTCTCACAGACTTGTTACTCTGTCACTTTGACATCATTGAATAAAAATGAGTCAAGCAGCACTTAGACCAGCAGGCCCCCTACCATATAGATTGGCTCTAGACCATGGATGGGCAACTGGCGGACCCCAAAAGGCTTGGGCCGGCTCTGACTGCATGTGTGGGTATGGATGTGGGATTGCAGACCTGCGAGCCTCTCTGACCCTTCCTGATGATTTCTGATATTTTGTGGCCTCCACCCCCATCAAAGTAGCCCACCTAGACCTAAACCTTAGGCACTTGTGCAGATCTGAGAAGACTATATATAGGTGTACAATACCAATGTGGTGACATTTCCCTCCTGGCCTATCAGAGAGCAAGATGGAATTCCCACCATAATGTTATCTGTAGGGCTAAGGGTTGATTTGGGACTGTGTGGTGCCCAGGGTGTCCCCCTCTACTCAGTGTCGCTCACCTTAATTAGTCTTTACTACTTTTCCCTTCCCGTTTATTTTCCCTCGTTTGCTGTTTCTCCTGCAGCAGAAAAAAGACGTGAGGAAATGACTTACACAAATACTTAGACCTGGAAATTGTGCCAGCAGCTATGCATTGGACTGAAACTTGCCCTGGTTTGCCTTCACACACACACACACACACACCCACACACACACACACATACACACAGTGAGATGGGGGGTCTTACTCCCAACAAAACAAGAGAGGTGGGTGAGATTGCTGCTTGTGCATCGAATTATGTTGTTGCTGTTAGTTTTCAGAGCCAACCAAACATATGTATAGAGCTCCCACACTGGACTGGACCACCTACTTTATAGACTGGACCCCCTACCCTATAGACTGGATCCCCTACTCTATAGACTGGACCCCCTACTCTATAGACTGGACCCCCTACTCTATAGACTGGACCCCCTACTCTATAGACTGGACCCCCTACTCTATAGACTGGACCCCCTACTCTATAGACTGGACCTCCTACTCTATAGACTGGACCCCCTACTCTATAGACTGGACCTCCTACTCTATAGACTGGACCCCCTACTCTATAGACTGGACCTCCTACCCTATAGACTGGACCTCCTACCCTGTAGAATGGACCTCCTACTCTATAGACTGGACCCCCTACTCTATAGACTGGACCCCCTACTCTATAGACTGGACCCCCTACTCTATAGACTGGACCTCCTACTCTATAGACTGGACCCACTACTCTATAGACTGGACCTCCTACTCTATAGACTGGACCCCCTACTCTATAGACTGGACCTCCTAACTGGACCCACTACTCTATAGACTGGACCCACTACTCTTTAGACTGGACCTCCTACCCTATAGACTGGACCTCCTACCCTATAGACTTGACCCCCTACCCTATAGACTGGAGCCCCTATAGACTGGACTCCCTACCCTTTAAACTGGTCCTCCTACCCTATATAACTACATCTACCCTATCTACCCTATAGACTGGACCTTCTACCCTATAGACTGGACCCCCTACCCTATATAACTACTGCTACCCTATAGACTGGACCCCTTACCCTATATAACTACTGCTACCCTATAGACTGGACCCCCTACCCTATAGAACTACTTCTACCCTATAGTCTGGACTCCCTACCCTATAGAACTACTGCTACCCTATAGACTGGACCCCTTACCCTATAGACTGGAACCCTACCCCATAGAACTACTTCTACCTTATCTAACTTACAGACTGGACCCCCTACCCTATAGTCTGGACTTCCTACCCTATACACTGGACCTACTACCCTATATACTCAATATCCTACCCTATAGATTGGAACCCCTACCCTATATAACTACTGCGGGGTTATGTTAAGAAGTAGACACTTGCCTGGCTTGTTGCATTGAACCCTATAACACAACACACCTGACCCTCACTCTTCACCAGACCTGGGGTCAAATAATATTGGATATCTTGGGGGTACTGGAGGACTGGAGATGGGGGTACTGGAGGACTGGTGTTGGGGGGGTACTGGAGGACTGGAGATGGTGTACTGGAGGACTCTAGATGGGGGTACTGGAGGACTGGAGATGGGGGTACTGGAGGACTGGAGATGGGGGTACTGGAGGACTGGTGTTGGGGGGGTACTGGAGGACTGGAGATGGGGGTACTGGAGGACTGTAGATGGGGGTACTGGAGGACTGGAGATGGTGTACTGGAGGACTCTAGATGGGGGTACTGGAGGACTCTAGATGGGGGTACTGGAGGACTGGAGATGGGGTGTACTGGAGATGGGGTACTGGAGGACTGGAGATGGGGGTACTGGAGGACTGGAGATGGGGTTTACTGGAGATGGGGTACTGGAGGATTGGAGATGGGGTACTGGAGGACTGGAGATGGGGTACTGGAGGACTGGAGATGAGGGTACTGGAGGACTGGAGATTGTGTACTGGAGGACTCTAGATGGGGGTACTGGAGGACTCTAGATGGGGTACTGGAGGACTGGAGATGGGGGTACTGGAGGACTGGAGATGGGGGTACTGGAGGACTGGAGATGGGGTACTGGAGGACTGGAGATGGGGGTACTGGAGGACTGGAGATGGGGGTACTGGAGGACTGGAGATGGGGTGTACTGGAGATGGGGTACTGGAGGACTGGAGATGGGGGTACTGGAGGACTGGAGATGGGGTGTACTGGAGATGGGGTACTGGAGGACTGGAGATGGGGTACTGGAGGACTGGAGATGGGGGTACTGGAGGACTGGAGATGGGGTACTGGAGGACTGGAGATGGGGTACTGGAGGACTGGAGATGGTGGTACTGGAGGACTGGAGATGGGGTACTGGAAGACTGGAGATGGGGTACTGGAGGACTGGAGATGGGGTACTGGAGGACTGGAGATGGGCTACTGGAGGACTGGAGATGGGGGTACTGGAGGACTGGAGATGGGGGTACTGGAGGACTGGAGATGGGGTACTGGAGGACTGGAGATGGTGGTACTGGAGGACTGGAGATGGGGTACTGGAAGACTGGAGATGGGGTACTGGAGGACTGGAGATGGGGTACTGGAGGACTGGAGATGGGGTACTGGAGGACTGGAGATGGGGTACTGGAGGACTGGAGATGGGCTACTGGAGGACTGGAGATGGGGGTACTGGAGGACTGGAGATGGGGGTACTGGAGGACTGGAGATGGGGTGTACTGGAGGACTGGAGATGGTGTACTGGAGGACTGGAGATGGGGGTACTGGAGGACTGGAGATGGGGGTACTGGAGGACTGGAGATGGGGGTACTGGAGGACTGGAGATGGGGGTACTGGAGGACTGGAGATGGTATACTGGAGGACTGGAGATGGGGGTACTGGAGGACTGGAGATGGGGTACTGGAGGACTGGAGATGGGGTACTGGAGGACTGGAGATGGGGGTACT
>NC_143046.1:81590000-81652500 GCF_057628025.1 Oncorhynchus mykiss
AAGTAGGTATCAATGACCTGCCACTGGCTCTGTAAAGCAGGTATCAATGACCTGCCACTGGCTCTGTAAAGCAGGTATCAATGACCTGCCACTGGCTCTGTAAAGCAGGTATCAATGACCTGCCACTGGCTCTGTTAAGCAGGTATCAATGACCTGCCACTGGCTCTGTAAAGTAGGTATCAATGACCTGCCACTGGCTCTGTAAAGCAGGTATCATTGATCTGCCACTGGGTCTGTAAAGCAGGTATCAATGACCTGCCACTGGCTCTGTAAAGCAGGTATCAATGACCTGCAACTGGCTCTGTAAAGCAGGTATCAATGACCTGCCACTGGCTCTGTAAAGTAGGTATCAATGACCTGCCACTGGCTCTGTAAAGCAGGTATCATTGACCTGCCACTGGCTCTGTAAAGTAGGTATCAATGACCTGCCACTGGCTCTGTAAAGTAGGTATCAATGACCTGCCACTGGCTCTGTAAAGTAGGTATCAATGACCTGCCACTGGCTCTGTAAAGCAGGTATCAATGACCTGCCACTGGCTCTGTAAAGTAGATATCAATGACCTGCCACTGGGTCTGTAAAGCAGGTATCAATGACCTGCCACTGGCTCTGTAAAGCTGGTATCAATGACCTGCCACTGGCTCTGTAAAGCAGGTATCAATGACCTGCCACTGGCTCTGTAAAGTAGGTATCAATGACCTGCCACTGGCTCTGTAAAGCAGGTATCAATGACCTGCCACTGGCTCTGTAAAGCAGGTATCAATGACCTGCCACTGGCTCTGTAAAGCAGGTATCAATGACCTGCCACTGGCTCTGTAAAGTAGGTATAAATGACCTGCCACTGGCTCTGTAAAGCAGGTATCAATGACCTGCCACTGGGTCTGTAAAGCAGGTATCAATGACCTGCCACTGGCTCTGTAAAGCAGGTATCAATGACCTGCCACTGGCTCTGTAAAGCAGGTATCAATGACCTGCCACTGGCTCTGTAAAGTAGGTATCAATTACCTGCCACTGGCTCTGTAAAGCAGGTATCAATGACCTGCCACTGGCTCTGTAAAGTAGGTATCAATGACCTGCCACTGGCTCTGTAAAGTAGGTATCAATGACCTGCCACTGGCTCTGTAAAGTAGGTATCAATGACCTGCCACTGGCTCTGTAAAGCAGGTATCAATGACCTGCCACTGGCTCTGTAAAGTAGGTATCAATGACCTGCCACTCGCTCTGTAAAGTAGGTATCAATGACCTGCCACTGGGTCTGTAAAGCAGGTATCAATGACCTGCCACTGGCTCTGTAAAGCATGTATCAATGACCTGCCACTGCCTCTGTAAAGCAGGTATCAATGACCTGCCACTGGGTCTGTAAAGCAGGTATCAATGACCTGCCACTGGCTCTGTAAAGCAGGTATCAATGACCTGCCACTGGGTCTGTAAAGTAGGTATCAATGACCTGCCACTGGGTCTGTAAAGTAGGTATCAATGACCTGCCACTGGCTCTGTAAAGCAGGTATCAATGACCTGCCACTGGGTCTGTAAAGCAGGTATCAATGACCTGCCACTGGCTCTGTAAAGTAGGTATCAATGACCTGCCACTGGCTCTGTAAAGCAGGTATCAATGACCTGCCACTGGCTCTGTAAAGCAGGTATCAATGACCTGCCACTGGCTCTGTAAAGCAGGTATCAATGACCTGCCACTGGCTCTGTAAAGTAGGTATCAATGACCTGCCACTGGCTCTGTAAAGTAGGTATCAATGACCTGCCACTGGCTCTGTAAAGTAGGTATCAATGACCTGCCACTGGGTCTGTAAAGCAGGTATCAATGACCTGCCACTGGGTCTGTAAAGCAGGTATCAATGACCTGCCACTGGCTCTGTAAAGCAGGTATCAATGACCTGCCACTGGGTCTGTAAAGCAGGTATCAATGACCTGCCACTGGCTCTGTAAAGCAGGTATCAATGACCTGCCACTGGCTCTGTAAAGTAGGTATCAATGACCTGCCACTGGCTCTGTAAAGTAGGTATCAATGACCTGCCACTGGGTCTGTAAAGCAGGTATCAATGACCTGCCACTGGCTCTGTAAAGCATGTATCAATGACCTGCCACTGGCTCTGTAAAGCAGGTATCAATGACCTGCCACTGGGTCTGTAAAGCAGGTATCAATGACCTGCCACTGGCACTGTAAAGCAGGTATCAATGACCTGCCACTGGGTCTGTAAAGTAGGTATCAATGACCTGCCACTGGGTCTGTAAAGTAGGTATCAATGACCTGCCACTGGCTCTGTAAAGCAGGTATCAATGACCTGCCACTGGGTCTGTAAAGCAGGTATCAATGACCTGCCACTGGCTCTGTAAAGTAGGTATCAATGACCTGCCACTGGCTCTGTAAAGCAGGTATCAATGACCTGCCACTGGCTCTGTAAAGCAGGTATCAATGACCTGCCACTGGCTCTGTAAAGCAGGTATCAATGACCTGCCACTGGCTCTGTAAAGTAGGTATCAATGACCTGCCACTGGCTCTGTAAAGTAGGTATCAATGACCTGCCACTGGCTCTGTAAAGTAGGTATCAATGACCTGCCACTGGGTCTGTAAAGCAGGTATCAATGACCTGCCACTGGCTCTGTAAAGCAGGTATCAATGACCTGCCACTGGCTCTGTAAAGCAGGTATCAATGACCTGCCACTGGGTCTGTAAAGCAGGTATCAATGACCTGCCACTGGCTCTGTAAAGCAGGTATCAATGACCTGCCACTGGCTCTGTAAAGCAGGTATCAATGACCTGCCACTGGCTCTGTAAAGTAGGTATCAATGACCTGCCACTGGGTCTGTAAAGCAGGTATCAACGACCTGCCACTGGCTCTGTAAAGCAGGTATCAATGACCTGCCACTGGCTCTGTAAAGTAGGTATCAATGACCTGCCACTGGCTCTGTAAAGCAGGTATCAATGACCTGCCACTGGCTCTGTAAAATAGGTATCAATGACCTGCCACTGGCTCTGTAAAGCAGGTATCAATGACCTGCCACTGGGTCTGTAAAGCAGGTATCAATGACCTGCCACTGGCTCTGTAAAGCAGGTATCAATGACCTGCCACTGGCTCTGTAAAGCAGGTATCAATGACCTGCCACTGGGTCTGTAAAGCAGGTATCAATGACCTGCCACTGGCTCTGTAAAGCAGGTATCAATGACCTGCCACTGGCTCTGTAAAGCAGGTATCAATGACCTGCCACTGGCTCTGTAAAGTAGGTATCAATGACCTGCCACTGGGTCTGTAAAGCAGGTATCAACGACCTGCCACTGGCTCTGTAAAGCAGGTATCAATGACCTGCCACTGGCTCTGTAAAGTAGGTATCAATGACCTGCCACTGGCTCTGTAAAGCAGGTATCAATGACCTGCCACTGGCTCTGTAAAATAGGTATCAATGACCTGCCACTGGCTCTGTAAAGCAGGTATCAATGACCTGCCACTGGGTCTGTAAAGCAGGTATCAATGACCTGCCACTGGCTCTGTAAAGCAGGTATCAATGACCTGCCACTGGCTCTGTAAAGCAGGTATCAATGACCTGCCACTGGCTCTGTAAAGTAGGTATCAATTACCTGCCACTGGCTCTGTAAAGTAGGTATCAATGACCTGCCACTGGCTCTGTAAAGTAGGTATCAATGACCTGCCACTGGGTCTGTAAAGTAGGTATCAATGACCTGCCACTGGCTCTGTAAAGTAGGTATCAATGACCTGCCACTGGCTCTGTAAAGTAGGTATCAATGACCTGCCACTGGGTCTGTAAAGCAGGTATCAATGACCTGCCACTGGCTCTGTAAAGTAGGTATCAATGACCTGCCACTGGCTCTGTAAAGTAGGTATCAATGACCTACCACTGGCTCTGTAAAGCAGTTATCAATGACCTGCCACTGGCTCTGTAAAGCAGGTCTCAATGACCTGCCACTGGCTCTGTAAAGTAGGTATCAATGACCTGCCACTGGCTCTGTAAAGTAGGTATCAATGACCTGCCACTGGCTCTGTAAAGTAGGTATCAATGACCTGCCACTGGCTCTGTAAAGCAGGTATCAATGACCTGCCACTGGCTCAGTAAAGCAGGTATCAATGACCTGCCACTGGCTCTGTAAAGTAGGTATCAATGACCTGCCACTGGCTCTGTAAAGTAGGTATCAATGACCTGCCACTGGCTCTGTAAAGTAGGTATCAATGACCAGCCACTGGCTCTCTAAAGTAGGTATCAATGACCTGCCACTGGCTCTGTAAAGTAGGTATCAATGACCTGCCACTGGCTCTGTAAAGCAGGTATCAATGACCTGCCACTGGCTCTGTAAAGCAGGTATCAATGACCTGCCACTGGCTCTGTAAAGCAGGTATCAATGACCTGCCACTGGCTCTGAGTAAAGCCTGTGTATCTATCTATGCTGATGACTCAACACTATACACGTCAGCTACCACAGCAAGTGAAATCACTGCAACACTTCACAAAGAGCTGCAGTTAGTTTCAGAATCGGTGGCAAGTAATAAGCTAGTACTAAATATTTTAAAAAGGATTTAAAAGCGTTGTTTTTAGGACAAACCATTCCCTAAACCCACAGTACTACACAGAGTCATGCCTACATGGAACTTTATCCCACATCAAGTAACTCATGCGAGCAGTAAAATCAGATTAAAAAAACAGATAAAACTACACCTTAAGGAACAATGCGGACTGTAAAGAGACGCACACACACATGCTAACACACTCTACACTCATGTACATGTTTATATTGTTGTGTGGTTGTATTCTAAATGCTGTATTGTAGAGATGTAGTGGTGTAATAATTGTATATGATGTACTGTTTTACTACCTGTTTTTGTTCGTTTTTTATGTCATGTTCCTTCATGTGTTTGGACCCCAGGAAGAGTAGCTGCTGATGGGGATCCATAATAAATACAAATACCTATGAAAGGGGGGCTGAACTTAGTGATTTTGCCTCGGTATTTCATCTCATTAAGAAAAACACAATTTGCGTCTTGGGGGTGTGGTTTGATGTGAGTGTGTTATGTTTGCTATTCTTACCCTGACAGTTATGGTTATAGTTGAGTTATCCCAAAGAGCCTGGGCCACTGTACTGTACATTTGGCTAAAGGAATGACAGTTGTGTTTGTGGAACCTAACGTTAGTTCAGTAATGTGAGGATGTTTGAGTTGGGGAAAGAAAACAAACCAAATAAAATCAAATTGTATTTTTCACATGCTTCGTAAACAATAGGTGTAGACTAACAGTGAAATGCTTACTTACGGGTCCTTCCCAACAATGCAGAGACAAGGAAAACAATTATAACTCAAGGAATAAATACACAATGAGTGTATAACTTGGCTATATTCACAGGGTACCAGTACAGAGTCAAAGGGACGAGACGTTTATAAAGAACAAGTTTTGTTCTTTCAACATAACATTGGCAATGATGTCTTGTAGTTATATCTCATTCGTTGTCTCTTGTCAGCCAAACAAGTCCAGAGGTACTGCATGCTAATGACTTAATTGGTTACTTCTGCTGTCTGTAAAGAAAGGGGCGGGCTGTAGATTGTTTATGTTGCTACGATTCTTGTATAGCTTGCAGCTGTGCAGCATTCTTTGGGCTCGGTTTCCCTAAAGCATCTTAAGGCTAAATTCATCCTTAGAACCTTTGAGTGGCATCGTTAAATCTCCTAGGTGTTTCCCAAAACCATCGCTATTAACGTTGCACTTGAAAACGCTCGTAATCTAATGCCTGCCTCAGACCACCCGTAGAACAGCTAAGTGTGTCGATCAATGCCTTTTTACCCTCCCACGTCACATTACACACAGAAGATCTCTGCTAAACATAGAATCACAAAAAGTTGACTACAAATACAAAGTTTACAATGTCTTTGCAATTGATATGAACAAGTGATGTATAAAATATGCTTTAATTGAAAACCGAGATGACTGCATTAAAATATAAATGGCTTCAGGCTTATTTCAGTCATATTGAAATCCATTTCATGTTCAAACAATTGATTTCTATTTAGCTACTTGTAGGCTAATTTGTCTCAATATATTTCATGATGTGTAGCCTAACATTTGCACAATGATGCACCGAATCTGTGATTAAGTGCATTTTTATTAGGTAAGCGTTACAATAAGCCACCTAAATATTTGCAGCCATAGGTGAAACTATCTCTCTACGAGCTGATCCTTCATCAGTATTGTGAAATAAGGATAAGGAAAGAGTTGAGTGGAGAAAGCTGATCCGAGAGCAGCATTCCCGTTCTTTCGATTCAATCAGTTTCGACACATGCTCCAATGACACACTAAGGCCGTGTAGCTTTAGTATTCTGATCATAGAGTTCTGATCATGGAATTTCGAACGAATCATGCATCTACTGTATCCACAGTGTATCCGGATTCCCTATTCCCGAACTATATTCAAATGCCAGTATGCATTCTACAACAACTGATGGCAGTAGCTAACTACTGTAGCTAACTAGCCAGGTAACCTCTGTAGCTAGCAAGCAACTCTATAGGGATTGCAAACAGGTTAGCATAACTCTTGTATATATATATTTTAAATTAAGGCAAAAAAAACAAAACAAATCCATGGTAAAATCACCACGCAGGCAAAAACTCATCCCACCAAAACAGGCTGAAATTTCAGGCAGTCTTTTCAAACAGCTCTTACACTAAAAGGGCATTATCATCATTTTCACAATGTCACAGTATTATTCCAACCTCATAGTGTTGGAAATATATTTTAAAAACACAGGAAAAGGGCTTTTTAACAGCTTCTACCCCCAAGCCATAAGACTCCTGAACAGTTAATCAAATGGTTACCCAGACTATTTGCATTGTCCCCCCCACCCCCTCTTTTCGCTGCTCCTGCTCTCTGTTTATTATCTATGCATAGTATATAGCCTCGCTACTGTTATTTTACTGCTGCTCCTGCTCTCTGTTTATTATCTATGCATAGTATATAGCCTCGCTACTGTTATTTTACTGCTGCTCCTGCTCTCTGTTTATTATCTATGCATAGTATATAGCCTCGCTACTGTTATTTTACTGCTGCTCCTGCTCTCTGTTTATTATCTATGCATAGTATATAGCCTCGCTACTGTTATTTTACTGCTGCTCCTGCTCTCTGTTTATTATCTATGCATAGTATATAGCCTCGCTACTGTTATTTTACTGCTGCTCCTGCTCTCTGTTTATTATCTATGCATAGTATATAGCCTCGCTACTGTTATTTTACTGCTGCTCCTGCTCTCTGTTTATTATCTATGCATAGTATATAGCCTCGCTACTGTTATTTTACTGCTGCTCCTGCTCTCTGTTTATTATCTATGCATAGTATATAGCCTTGCTACTGTTATTTTACTGCTGCTCCTGCTCTCTGTTTATTATCTATGCATAGTATATAGCCTTGCTACTGTTATTTTACTGCTGCTATTTAATATTGACATTTTTTTTTACTTAACACTTATTTTTCTTCAAATGTGAATAGTTGGTTAATGGCTTGTAAAGTAAGCTTTTCACCTGTTGTATTCGGCGCATGTGACAAATACAATTTGATTTGATATGATTTGATTTGAAATGAGTTTTTTGACTGCACTGGGCCTAATATTGCCTAATGTCTTGATATTCTGTTACAAAAAAAACCTACATATCATCAAGATATTTTCTTATTTCTCTCCCTCATGAGGAGGGAGGATAATGAAAGTAATGCCAGACCTACCAATTAGTTATAGTATTTTTACTGATAACAATTTTGTTTATGATTTATTAAGTGATTAAAAGGTGTCATTTTGATACAAAATCCCTAACAGAATGACCAAAAAATAAGTAACAGAATGACTGGAATTGAATTTTAATTTAAATTTGCTAAAATGGGATATGATAGTAGTCACAAACCACAGTTGGGTCAACTGTTACTTTCCTCCCTTCCAATGGAATACTGTTACTGTATGTTCTGTGTGTTCAGCTCATAACTGTTACTGTATGTTCTGTGTGTTCAGCTCATAACTGTTACTGTATGTTCTGTGTGTTCAGCTCATAACTGTTACTGTATGTTCTGTGTGTTCAGCTCATAACTGTTACTGTATGTTCTGTGTGTTCAGCTCATAACTGTTACTGTATGTTCTGTGTGTTCAGCTCATAACTGTTACTGTATGTTCTGTGTGTTCAGCTCATAACTGTTACTGTATGTTCTGTGTGTTCAGCTCATAACTGTTACTGTATGTTCTGTGTGTTCAGCTCATAACTGTTACTGTATGTTCTGTGTGTTCAGCTCATAACTGTTACTGTATGTTCTGTGTGTTCAGCTCATAACTGTTACTGTATGTTCTGTGTGTTCAGCTCATAACTGTTACTGTATGTTCTGTGTGTTCAGCTCATAACTGTTACTGTATGTTCTGTGTGTTCAGCTCATAACTGTTACTGTATGTTCTGTGTGTTCAGCTCATAACTGTTACTGTATGTTCTGTGTGTTCAGCTCATAACTGTTACTGTATGTTCTGTGTGTTCAGCTCATAACTGTTACTGTATGTTCTGTGTGTTCAGCTCATAACTGTTACTGTATGTTCTGTGTGTTCAGCTCATAACTGTTACTGTATGTTCTGTGTGTTCAGCTCATAACTGTTACTGTGTGTTCTGTGTGTTCAGCTCATAACTGTTACTGTGTGTTCTGTGTGTTCAGCTCATAACTGTTACTGTATGTTCTGTGTGTTCAGCTCATAACTGTTACTGTATGTTCTGTGTGTTCAGCTCATAACTGTTACTGTATGTTCTGTGTGTTCAGCTCATAACTGTTACTGTATGTTCTGTGTGTTCAGCTCATAACTGTTACTGTATGTTCTGTGTGTTCAGCTCATAACTGTTACTGTATGTTCTGTGTGTTCAGCTCATAACTGTTACTGTATGTTCTGTGTGTTCAGCTCATAACTGTTACTGTGTGTTCTGTGTGTTCAGCTCATAACTGTTACTGTGTGTTCTGTGTGTTCAGCTCATAACTGTTACTGTATGTTCTGTGTGTTCAGCTCATAACTGTTACTGTATGTTCTGTGTGTTCAGCTCATAACTGTTACTGTATGTTCTGTGTGTTCAGCTCATAACTGTTACTGTATGTTCTGTGTGTTCAGCTCATAACTGTTACTGTATGTTCTGTGTGTTCAGCTCATAACTGTTACTGTATGTTCTGTGTGTTCAGCTCATAACTGTTACTGTATGTTCTGTGTGTTCACACAGCACCGGAGCTGCCTCTAACACACAGCACCGGAGCTGCATCTATAACACACAGCACCGGAGCTTCCTATCTAACACACAGCACCAGAGCTGTCTCTCTCTAACACACAGCACCAGAGCTGCCTCTCAAACACACAGCACCAGAGCTGTCTCTCTCTAACACACAGCAGCAGAGCTGTCTCTCTCTAACACACAGCACCAGACTCTCTCCTGACACACAGCACCAGAGCTGTCTCTCTCTAACACACAGCACCAGACTCTCTCCTGACACACAGCACCAGAGCTGCCTCTCTATAACACACAGCACCAGACTCTCTCTCTAACACACAGCACCAGACTCTCTCCTGACACACAGCACCAGAGCTGTCTCTCTCTAACACACAGCACCAGACTCTCTCCTGACACACAGCACCAGAGCTGTCTCTCTCTAACACACAGCACCAGACTCTCTCTCTAACACACAGCACCAGACTCTCTCCTGACACACAGCACCAGAGCTGTCTCTCTCTAACACACAGCACCAGACTCTCTCCTGACACACAGCACCAGAGCTGTCTCTCTATAACACACAGCACCAGACTCTCTCCTGACACACAGCACCAGAGCTGCCTCTCTATAACACACAGCACCGGAGCTGCCTCTTTAGCACACACCACTGGAGCTAAATAAAAGCAGATGGAGTAAAGTTTACAGAAATCAGAACGTTATTTTCCTGTTTCCATTCTACACTTGGGTGATCAAGCTTTGAAGTCAACCAATAAATGTCTCCGGGAGAAACGATAGCATCTCCCCAAGCAACAGAATGAAAGTGAGGGGGTAGGAAGGAGGAGGAAGAGGAGGAAGATGATGAGGAGGAAGGGGAGGAACATGAGGAGGAGGAAGTGGAGGAAGGGGAGGAAGAGAGGAGGAAGTGAAGGAAGGGGAGGAAGGGAGGAGGAGGGGATTAACGGGAGGAAGGGGAGGAGGAAGAAGGGGAGGAGGAAGAGGTGTGTGAAGAGCAAAGGGGATCAAGTTTATTTTATTTTATTTATAGTTTTCAGATGATTTCAGGTTAAATCTTCTGTATGAATTCATCCGTAGAACAGTCGGAGTGCAGTGCAACTTAGAAGTATCCCCTGGTACAGATGGAACCAGGATGGAACACAGGTCTCTATAGTTATAAACTGTGTTGAAGTTGTTCTGATGTGGGTTTGATAGTTAACTCACATAGTCTTATAACCTTACCACAGGCAGTGGTTGAGACAGCACAGCAGTGAGCCTATAGCTTACATCACGACCCTGTTAGTTATAGTCTACACAACCACTTTTATCATATACTTTTATTCTATATGAGTAATGTGGCAGGCATTTATCAGCATTGGTGAGACGCACGGTTTCTCATAGGGTTCTGGTTAGCCTTAGCTACCATCGACTTAGCTACTATCGCCTTAGCTACTATCGCCTTAGCTACAATCGCTTCTACATAGAACTGTTGTCATCCTATATAAACTAGTCCAAGGCAATATGAAGAGTAGAGTCAGAGTCCTCTCACTTTCCATAAAGTAGCAAAATGGATTAGAATATACTTCAGACTTTAGATGCAAAACACATTTTAAAGTTCCATCATATTAGAATGCATTTAGACTTGCAATGACAGGCCACACTTGTTTCTGATTTAGTTGTGCAAATCACCCGTATTGCTTTGAATTATGAGAGCCAAGAGTATAACCAATAGCATTCTGCTCTGAGAGCTCTGCTGTGTACACTGTGTCTGCTCACCCCTGGTTGAACAGTAATGCAGGGTGGCATATGAATCACTCACACAATGCTTCTTTGCATCCCACCGCTACACACAAACACACACACACACACAGACCCCACCACTACAGAGCCCACCGCTACACACAAACACACACAACTACACACACACACAGACCCCACCACTACAGACCCCACTACTACACACACACACACACCCCACCACTACACACACACACCCCACCACTACACACACACACACCCCACCACTACAGACCCCACCGCTACACACACACACACCCCACCACTACACACAAACACACACAACTACACACACACACAGACCCCACCACTACAGGCCCCACCGCTACACACACACACACACACACACACACCCCACCACTACACACACACACACACACACACACCCCACCACTACACACACCCCACCACTACACACACACACACACCCCACCAGGACACACACACACACACCCCACCAGTACACACACACACACACACCGCTACACACACCTCACCACTACACACACACACAACCCACCACTACACACACACACACCCCATCACTACACACACACACAACCCACCAATACACACACACACACCCCAGCAGACAGGACCTCCTTCACAGGATATTCCTGTTTCTGCTTCGTTCCAGTTTCCTGCGCTCTCATCCTCCAGGCTTAGCAGACAGGGTGTGTGTGCGTGCTTGTGTGTTTTTGTGTACACGGTGGTCTTGTCATCCTTCGGGCTTAGCAGACATATGCATTCCACGTGAAGTATAATTCATTAAAGAATGATGTTGATTTCCTTAATTTGATCATCGACAGTGCAGGAAAGGTGGAGTTGTAGTGTTTCGCAGGGTTTGATACTGGGATATGGAATGACAGTACTATAGTACAGTATACTGCCAACCATGTACAGACAGTACAGAGTTCAACACAAAACAGGATGAAGTCTCTTTGTCATGTCTGAATGGAGCTAGACCAGGACTCTCCAACTCTGTTCCTGGAGAGCTTTCCCCTCCTGTAGGTTTTCACTCCAGCCCTGTTCCAGGAGAGCTACCCTCCTGTAGGTTTTCACTCCAGCCCTGTTCCTGGAGAGCTACCCTCCTGTAGGTTTTCACTCCAGCCCTGTTCCTGGAGAGCTACCCTCCTGTAGGTTTTCATTCCAACCCTGTTCCTTGAGAGCTATCCCCTAATGTAATTAGGGTTGGAGTGAAAACCGACCGGACGGTAGCTCTCCAGGAACAGGATAGGAGAGTCGTGACTAGACTTTCATGTCTGGTGATCACTGAAAACCTTCTGAGTGAGGAGCCTTGGGAGCTCAGTTAGGTTTTCCACTGAGTCAGGGATCAAGTGGTTTAAAAAAAACAGTTGGGTAAATACAGTGAGTGCTGTGGGTAAATAGGTTTGTAGCATTTGGGATGGAAAAACTGCAGTAAAACTTAAAGTAATAGCCCAGTTGCTTATTTGCTTAAATCACTGAACACAACAGACGCTTATTAGAGACAGGCTTATATTTGATCCAGGCGTCTATGTCCTTCCTTTGCTAATTTGCATAGTTAATTGTTTAATTCCAGCATTCACTTCCAGCATTTGAATACATTTCTTAATTTCCTGCACTAATGTGTTATCATTTACATACTATGTCACGTTTGTTTTGTCTTAGTACCAGTATGCCTCGATAAAAATCTTTTAATAAACATTTCCTTGACAGAAAAATTATTCTCGTCTTTGACTGTGCATTTTCGGCAGTTCTTACTTTCGTCTCTAGAGGGCGACCTGCCGATTTCTGGGGTCTGAACTCCCAAAGTTATTGACTGTTTTTTGTGCTTGCCAGCTAGCTAGCAGCTCTAAGTGGTTAGCTGCCAATGGCTATCAGTTTCTTACTGGTAATACAAACTGATGGTTGCCATAATTATTTTGAGTCATTACTGAATTATTTAATGTAACATATCAAACATTAAACCTCGTATACAATTCACGGTAACCTCGTAAACAATTCATTTTAACAATTAATTTTATTTTCTGAAATGTGTGCCATTGCCTGGCTATTACAAGGGACAGGAGGCTCAGCGTTAAATGAAAGTTAAGGTATTCATAAAGTTAAAAAGGTCAACTGAGTTTACTTGTTGTCCCTTCATTACATCGCTCACTGGTTGCCCTTTTCTTGTGGCAACAGGTCACAAATCTTGCTGCTGTGATGAGGTATTTCACCCAGTAGATATGGGAGTTTTTCAAAATTGGGTTTGTTTTCAAATTCTTTGTGGATCTGTGTCTCTAATAAAAAAACATGTGTTTTTAATATGGTCATACATTGGGCAGGAGGTTAGGAAGTGCAGCTCAGTTTCCACCTCATTTTGTTGGCAGTGTGCACATAGCCTGTCTTCTCTTGAGAGCCAGGTCTGCCTATGGCGACCTTTATCAATAGCAAGGCTATGCTCACTGAGTCTGTACATAGTCAAAGCTTTCCTTAAGTATAGGTCAGTCACAGTGGTCAGGTATTCTGCCACTGTGTACTCTCTGTTTAGGGCCAAATAGCATTCTAGTTTACTTAGCTTTTTTGTTAATTCTTTCCAATGTGTCAAGTAATTATCTTTTTGTTTTCTCATGATTTGGTTGGGTCTAATTGTGTTGCTGTCCTGGGACTCTGTGGGGTGTGTTTGTGAACAGAGCCCCAGGACCAGCTTGCTTAAGGGACTCTTCTCCAGGTTCATCTCTCTGTAGGTGATGGCTTTGTTATGGAAAGTTGTCTCTCTCTCTTCCTCTCTTTCTCTATTCCTCTCTTTCTGTATCTCTCGCTCTGTATCTCTCTATCTATATCTATCTTATCTGTGTCTCTCTCTCTCTCACCCTCTCTCACTTGCTCACTAACACTCTGAATTCAATTTCAATTTAAGGGCTTTATTGGCATGGGAAACATATGTTAACATTGCCAAAGCAAGTGAAGTAGATAACAAAAGTGAAATAAACAAAAATAACATTAAACATTACACTCACAAAAGGGGACATGTGCAGGTTGATTGGTCTGTCAGACACCGTCCCTCATCTTATGGCAGGCAGCAATGTAGTGCGCTGCCAACACACAGCTCTCTGCATCCTCCCCCAACAGGACAGGTAGCCTATTCTCACCAGAGAGGTATTTGAAACCTTGGAATAAGGGTTTAAAATTTGGGGAAATTACACTATTTTTTACACATTGTCAGGAAATGCAGCTCTGTCTCGGGTTCTGCTGTGGTGCATTGGTTGGAGTCAGGTGTTCATGGGTCTACCATTCTCAATGCAAGGCTGTGTTCACTGAGCCTGTACTTTGTCAAGGTTTTGATGATAACCATGGTCAAATAGTTTTCCATTGTATACTGTGGATTTAGGGTCAGATAGCACTGCATTTTGCTTTGTGCTTGTGTTTCCCAATATGTAATGTAGTTTTGTTTTGACTGTGTTGTAATTTGTTTTATTCTGATTGATTTGATGTTCTGGTCCTGAGGCTTTAGTGTGTTAGGAGAACAGGTTTGTGAACTCATCATTAGAACCAGCTGGATGAGGGGACTCTTTTCTTTGCTCAATTCTTGGCATTGCAGGGCTTGGTAATGATATGAGTGGGGGTGGCCTGGTAGGTTTTCTCTTGAATCATTTTCTAAGCACAGAAGCTCTGAGAGAGAGAGTGGGATGTCTAGCTATATTACACTGTGTGGGATGGCTAGCTATACTACACTGTGTGGGATGGCTAGCTATACTACACTGTGTGGGATGGCTAGCTATACTACACTGTGTGGGATGGAATGAGACAGTAGAAGAGAGTGGGATAGCTAGCTATACTACACTGTGTGGGATGGGATGAGACAGTAGAAGAAAGAGAGGGATGGCTAGCTATACTACACTGTGTGGGATGGGATGAGACAGTGGAAGCGAGAGAGGGATGGCTAGCTATACTACACTGTGTGGGATGGGATGAGACAGTGGAAGCAAGAGAGTGGGATGGCTACCTATACTACACTGTGTGGGATGGCTAGCTATACTACACTGTGTGGGATGGAATGAGACAGTAGAAGAGAGTGGGATAGCTAGCTATACTACACTGTGTGGGTGGCTAGCTATACTACACTGTGTGGGATGGGATGAGACAGTGGAAGAAAGAGAGGGATGGCTAGCTATACTACACTGTGTGGGATGGGATGAGACAGTGGAAGCGAGAGAGTGGGATGGCTAGCTATACTACACTGTGTGGGATGTCTAGCTATACTACACTGTGTGGGATGGGATGAGACAGTAGAAGAGAGAGAGTGGGATGGCTAGCTATACTACACTGTGTGGGATGTCTAGCTATACTACACTGTGTGGGATGGGATGAGACAGTAGAAGAGAGAGAGTGGGATGGCTAGCTATACAACACTGTGTGGGATGGCTAGCTATACTACACTGTGTGGGATGGCTAGCTATACTGCACTGTGTGGAATGTCTAGCTATACTACACTGTGTGGGATGGGATGAGACATGGAAGAGAGAGAGTGGGATGGCTAGCTATGCTACACTGTGTGGGATGGCTTGCTATACCAGCATCTAAAATGTGAGATTTGGGTTTTCATAAAATCAATCAATGGCCCGCCCCTGTGAAGGGACATTTCAAACACGTCCTCCTCTCCCTTCCTATATAAGCCCTTGACGACAATGTAACCTCCTGTTCCAAGGACGTGAGGACGACGGTCCTATGTCAGAATGGTTCAGATAATAACTACAGAACGAAGCCAACATCAGCGTGAGCTTTGGTGGCGAATGGTATGAACTTTGAACTCTTATTCACTACATAAGTGATACCTCCTAGCCATTGAGTTAGCAACAGCAGTTGCAAACGCAGGTTAGGAAGGAACAGACAGAGTATCCCGTCTACCACACATTGATGTTACTACAACGTATCCAATCTACCACCAGAGACATTCTTCAAAGGACTCGGTTTGGCAACACGGCCTTCCATCTACCACCAACCTATCGAAGCGCAGCTCAGAGTAAATATTTATTGCATTTTCCTTTTCCAAATGGGCGGTAATTTAGAATGCATAAGATACTGTATTTACTATAGCACAGCTTCTTCCCTTTGTTCCTCAGTCTTCCCGCTCTTTCACTCAAACCCAGCCCCTATTCTTTTGTGTAACCAGCTGTCATATCTGTTCCGCCCGCCAGGGACGTTTTCCTTTATGACGTAATTTGTAATCAAGTTATGATTTAATTATGTGTATGTGTAATTCTGTGTGATTAGTTAGGTAGTTAGTAAATAAATAATTAAACCCAATTTTGTATTGCTGATTCAAATTGTTTGCCAGGGTTCGTGCAGATAACCAAGAATTTACAACTTTCAGATGAGACTGAATTAAGATGACGATTAATATTGACTGCTATTGATGTAAAATATTATTAGGTCTCTAAGAGTTTATTCGGAAGATAACAGCTCTATAAATATTATTTTGTAGTGCCTGACTCTCTAGTTAATTACATTTACATGATTAGCTCAATCAGGTAATATTAATTACAGAGAAATTATTTTATAGAATAGCATGTCATATAATTTAATCCGGCATAGTCAAAGACAGGACACTACATAGTAGGCCTGCTGTATGTGATGAAAGTACGAAAGAACGAGATGGAGAGAGAGAGAAAGAGAGGGAGAGAGAGTAAAATACAATGGGGAAAGGAGGTATTTCTTTGCTAACAAGGCTGAAGCCTTGGTGTTATTATTTCTTTCACCTTTATTTAACCAGGTAGACTAGTTGAGAACACCTTTATTTAACCAGGTAGGCAAGTTGAGAACACCTTTATTTAACCAGGTAGACTAGTTGAGAACAAGTTCTCATTTACAATTGAGACCTGCCCAAGATAAAGCAAAGCAGTTCGACACATACAACAACACAGAGTTACACATGGAGTAAAACAAACATACAGTCAATAATACAGTAGAAAAATAAGTCCATATACAATGTGAGAAAGTGAGGTGAGATAAGGGAGGTAAAGGCAAAAAAAGGCCATGGTGGCAAAGTAAATACAATATAGCAAGTAAAACACTGGAATGGTAGATTTGCAGTGGAAGAATGTGCAAAGTAAAGATAGAAATAATGGGGTCCAAAGGAGCAAAATAAATAAATAATACAGTAGGGAAAGAGGTAGTTGTTTGGGCTAAATTTTAGATGGGCTATGTACAGGTGCAGTAATCTGTGAACTGCTCTGACAGCTGGTGCTTAAAGCTGGTGAGGGAGATAAGTGTTTTCCAGTTTCAGAGTTTTTGTAGTTCATTCCAGTCATTGGCCGCAGAGAACTGGAAGGAGAGGCGGCCAAAGGAAGAATTGGTTTTGGGGGTGACCAGAGAGATATACCTGCTGGAGCGCGTGCTACAGGTGGGTGCTGCTATGGTGACCAGCGAGCTGAGATAAGGGGGGACTTTACCTAGCAGGGTCTTGTAGATAACCTGGAGGCAGTGGGTTTGACGACCAGTATGAAGCAAGGTTCAGCCAACGAGAGCGCACAGGTCGCAGTGGTGGGTAGTATATGGGGCTTTGGTGACAAAACGGATGGCACTGTGATAGACTGCATCCGAATTTATTGAGTAGGGTATTGGAGGCTATTTGGTAAATGACATTGTCGAGGTCAAGGATCGGTAGGATGGTCAGTTTTACAAGGGTATGTTTGGCAGCATAAGTGAAGGATGTTTTGGAAGCCAATTCTAGATTAAACTTTGGATTGGAGATGTTTGATGTGAGTCTGGAAGGAGAGTTTACAGTCTCACCAGAGACCTAGGTATTTGTAGTTGTCCACATATTCTAAGTCAGAACCATCCAGAGTAGTGATGTTGGACAGGCGGGCAAGTGCAGGCAGCGATCGGTTGAAGATCATGCATTTAGTTTTACTTGTATTTAAGAGCAATTGGAGGCCACAGAAGGAGAGTTGTATGGCATTGAAGCTTGCCTGGAGGGTTGTTAACACAGTGTCCAAAGAAGGGCCAGAAGTATACAGAATGGTGTCGTCTGCGTAGAGGTGGATCAGAGATTCACCAGCAGCAAGAGCGACATCATTGATGTATACAGAGAAGAGAGTCGGTCCAAGAATTGAACCCTGTGGCACCCCCATAGAGACTGCCAGAGGTCCGGACAGCAGACCCTCCGATTTGACACACTGAACTCTATCAGAGAAGTAGTTGTTGAACCAGGCGAGGCAATAATTTGAGAAATCAACGCTGTCGAGTCTGCCGATGAGGATGTGGTGATTGACAGAGTCGAAAGCCTTGGCCAGGTCAATGAATACGGCTGCACAGTATTGTTTCTTATCGATGGCGGTTAAGATATCGTTTAGGACCTTGAGCGTGGCTGAGGTGCACCCATGACCAGCTCTGAAACCAGATTGCATAGCGGAGAAGGTATGGTTGGATTCGAAATGGTCGGTAATCTGTTTGTTGACTTGGCTTTCGAAGACCTTAGAAAGGCAGGGTAGGATATATATAGGTCTGTAGCAGTTTGGGTCAAGAGTGTCCCCCCCTTTGAAGAGGGGGATGACCGCAGCTGCTTTCCAATCTTTGGGAATCTCAGATGACACGAGAGGTTGAACAGGCTAGTATTAGGGGTGGCAACAATTTCAGCAGATCATTTTAGAAAGAAAGGGTGCAGATTGTCTAGCCCGGCTGATTTGTAGGGGTCCAGATTTTGCAGCTCTTTCAGAACATCAGCTGACTGGATTTGCGAGGAGAAATGGGGAAGGCTTGGGCGAGTTGCTGTGGGGCGTGCAGTGCTGTTGTCCGGGGTAGGGGTAGCCAGGTGGAAAGCATGGCCAGCCATAGAAAAATTCTTATTGAAATTCTCAATTATAGTGGATTTATCGGTGGTGACAGGAAACACTATCTTCAGTGCAGTGGGCAGCTGGGAGGATGTGTTCTTGTTCTCCATGGACTTTACAGTGTCCCAGAACTTTTTTGAGTTTGTGTTGCAGGAATTTCTGCTTGAAAAAGCTAGCCTTGGCTTTTCTAACTGCCTGTGTATATTGGTTTCTAGCTTCCCTGAAAAGTTGCATATCATGGGGGCTGTTCGATGCTAATGCAGAACGCCATAGGATGTTTTTGTGTTTGTTAAGGGCAGTCAGGTCTGGAGAGAACCAAGGGCTATATCTGTTCCTGATTCTACATTTCTTGAATGGGGCATGCTTATTTAAGATGGTGAGGAAGGCATTTAAAAAAAAATAACCAGGCATCCTCTACTGACGGGATGAGATCAATATCCTTCCAGGATACCCCGGCCAGGTCGATTAGAAAGGCCTGCTCTCTGAAGTGTTTCAGGGAGCGTTTGACAGTGATGAGGGGAGGTCGTTTGACCGCTGACCCAGTACAGATGCAGGCAATGAGGCAGTGATATCTGAGAAGGTCTTGGTTGACAACAGCAGGTGTATTTAGAGGGCAAGTTGGTTAGGATGATATCTATGAGGGTGCCCGTGTTTACGGCTTTGGGGTGGTACCTGGTAGGTTAATTGATCATTTGTGTGAGATTGAGGGCATCAAGCTTAGATTGTAGGATGGCTGGGGTGTAAGGTTGCCTAGCTGCACGAGCTCTGAAGATAGATGGGGGGCAATCAGTTCACATATGATGTCCAGAGCACAGCTGGGGGCAGAGGGTGGTCTAGAGCAGGCGGCAACGGTGAGAGACTTGTTTTTAGACAGGTGGATTTTTAAAAGTAGAAGTTCAAATTGTTTGGGTACAGACCTAGATAGTAGGACAGAACTCTGCAGGCTATCTTTGCAGTAGATTTCAACACTTCCCCCTTTGGCCGTTCTATCTTGTCTGAAAATTTTGTAGTTAGGAATGGAGATTTCAGAATTTTTGGTGGTCTTCCTATGCCGGGATTCAGACACGGCTAGAACATCCGGATTGGCGGAGTGTGCTAAAGCAGTGAATAAAACAAACTTAGGGAGGTGGCTTTTAATGTTAACATTAATTGAAACCAAGGCTATTACGGTTACAGAAGTCATCAAAAGAGAGCGCTTGGGGAATAGGAGTGGAGCTAGGCACTGCAGGGCCTGGATTCACGTCTACATCACCAGAGGAACAGAGAAGGAGTAGGATAAGCGTACGGCTAAAAGCTATGAGAATTGGTCGTCTAGAACGTCTGGAACAGAGAGTAAAAGGAGGTTTCTGGGGGCGATAAAATAGCTTCAAGGTATAATGTACAGACAAAGGTATGGTAGGATGTGAATACAGTGGAGGTAAACCTATGTATTGAGTGATGATGAGAGAGATGTTGTCTCTAGAAACATCATTGAAACCAGGTGATGTCATCGCATGTATGGGTGTTGGAACTGAAAGGTTGGATAAGGTATAGTGAGCAGGGCTAGAGGCTCTACAGTGAAATAAGCCAATAAACACTAACCAAAACAGCAATGGACAAGGCATATTGACATTAAAGAGAGGCATGCTTAGTCGAGTGATCATAAGGGTACAGTGAGTAGTGAGGTTGGTTGGGGTCACGGCGATTCAGACAGCTAGCCGGGCCATCGGTAGCAAGCTAGCATTGTATGGGGGTCTGTTTTGAGCCACCTCGTGCGTTTCCGTCGGTAGATTAGCGGGGTTCCGTGTGGTAGAGGGTATCAATCCAATTGGCAAAATAGGTATAGTTATAGTGACCCAAGAAAAATTGTCCGATAGGCCTATTCAGATAGCAGCTGATAAGACATCTAACGATTAATTGGCCGCAGATGGGAGTTCAGGTAACATCGCGACGTAGGGGCCAGTTGGATAACTCCCTCGGGCAGATAACGTCGGTAGTCCAGTCTTGAAGGCTTGGTGGGGCTCCGCATTGGGTCCGGATAGGTGATTGTAGCACAGGAGTGGCTGATGGAACTCTTCAGCTGGCTAGCTCCGGAATAATTGATGTTTGCTCCGGGATCCAATAGTCACACGGATAGCAGCTAGCTAGCTGCGAGATCCAGGTGTAAATGTCCAGAGCTTGCGGTTGAAATCCGGGGATATGGAGAGAAAAATAGGTCCGGTATGTTCTGGTCTGTGTCGCGTTGTACAAAACTGGCGATAGCTTTTAGAGCTAAAGGATAGCTGATGACCACAAACCGTGGTTAGCTGAATACTAATGTTGGCCAGTAAACTGGCTAAAAAAAACAAATCTCTGTGTCGGTGGTTTGACATCATGACCTACATTTTTCCCATTCAGAAAGTTAATTTATTGCTGTGTGTGGGGTGAAGTGGGGGACAGTGTGGGCCAGCATGTGGGGTGACGGGGGAACGAAGGAGGAACAGTGTAATGGGCAACAAGGGAAGTCACTGGGGACGATGAACCAACATGGTAATGGAGGGAGCCGGCCTCGGGTCCGGTCCGGGGCTGGCTGGGATTACCAATAGAAATGACTGACTGCAGCATTAGGCCACCAGGTACCCATGCCACCCAGCCAGACACTTTGTCCATCTCCCCCTGTCCTCCCCTGAGATGGAGTAGTTCCCTGAGAACAGTATATGTCCCTGGACGCTATCAACGCTGGGCCAGGACCTGCCCTGAGTTTGGGCCTGGTAGTGCTGTAGCAGTTTGGGGTCTTCCTGGAGGTTAGAGATGAGGAAATGGCAGTGTTGTGAAGCATCTCATTAAATCAATCACATTTATTTACAAAGCCCTTTTTACATCAGTCTAAAACCCCAAAGAGCAAGCAGTGCAGATGTAGAAGCACGGTCCTGATCTGGCCCGGGGTCAGCATGACTGTGGAGCTGGTGGTCAGCTGGTCAGAACAGGAGTGGGGTGGAAGGGTCATGACTCCTACAGGACTGGGAGGTGGTGTGTGTGTCTTGTGTGTGCTCACTCTGTGTGTGTGTGCGTGCTCACTCTGTGTGTGTGTGTGCTCACTATGTGTGTGTGTGTGTGTGTGTGTGTGTGTTGTGGTCTTTGGGGTCAGTGTGCTGTGTGTGTCTGGGTGGAAGCATGGGAAAACACAGAGTGAAAGATGGTTCTGGGGAACCTGAGCCAAGATGTGAAAGTTTAAATAAATATGGAGGAGCTAAAGAATGACCGTGGTGGTCTGAGTCTCGCCCACAGCTGATGTTTTCTCTTTCTGCTGCCCTTGTTTTGAGAACACATACTGTAGTGTAGTTTAGGGAAGGCTAGAGTAGTGGTGGCTAGTAGTATACTGTAGTGTAGTTTAGGGAAGGGTGGTACAGGCTAGTAGTATACTGTACTGTAGTTTAGGGATGGCTAGGGTAGTGTTGGCTAGTAGTATACTGTAGTGTAGTTTAGGGAGGGCTAGGGTAGTGGTAGCTAGTAGTGTACTGTAGTGTAGTTTAGGGAGGGCTAGGGTAGTGGTAGCTAGTAGTGTACTGTAGTGTAGTTTAGGGAGGGCTAGGGTAGTGGTGGCTAGTAGCACAATGTAGTGTAGTTTAGGGAGGGCTAGGGTAGTGGTGGCTAGTAGTATACTGTAGTGGAATTTAGGGAAGGGTGGTACAGGCTAGTAGTATACTGTAGTGTAGTTTAGGGAGGGCTATGGTAGTGGTAGCTAGTAGTGTACTGTAGTGTAGTTTAGGGATGGCTAGGGTAGTGTTGGCTAGTAGTATACTGTAGTGTAGTTTAGGGAGGGCTAGGGTAGTGGTAGCTAGTAGTATACTGTAGTGTAGTTTAGGGAGGGCTAGGGTAGTGGTAGCTAGTAGTGTACTGTAGTGTAGTTTAGGGAGGGCTAGGGTAGTGGTGGCTAGTAGTATACTGTAGTGTAGTTTAGGGAGGGCTATGGTAGTACAGGCTAGTAGTATACTGTAGTGTAGTTTAGGGAGGGCTAGGGTAGTGGTGGCTAGTAGTATACTGTAGTGTAGTTTAGGGAGGGCTAGGGTAGTGGTGGCTAGTAGTATACTGTAGTGTAGTTTAGGGAGGGCTAGGGTAGTGGTAGCTAGTAGTGTACTGTAGTGTAGTTTAGGGAGGGCTAGGGTAGTGGTGGCTAGTAGTATACTGTAGTGTAGTTTAGGGAGGGCTATGGTAGTACAGGCTAGTAGTATACTGTAGTGTAGTTTAGGGAGGGCTAGGGTAGTGGTGGCTAGTAGTGTAGTTTAGGGAGGGCTAGGGTAGTGGTAGCTAGTAGTGTACTGTAGTGTAGTTTAGGGAGGGCTAGGGTAGTGGTGGCTAGTAGCACAATGTAGTGTAGTTTAGGGAGGGCTAGGGTAGTGGTGGCTAGTAGTATACTGTAGTGGAATTTAGGGAAGGGTGGTACAGGCTAGTAGTATACTGTAGTGTAGTTTAGGGAGGGCTATGGTAGTGGTAGCTAGTAGTGTACTGTAGTGTAGTTTAGGGAGGGCTAGGGTAGTGGTAGCTAGTAGTGTAGTTTAGGGAGGGCTAGGGTAGTAGTAGCTAGTAGCACAATGTAGTGTATTTTGGTTTGCTTCTTCCTTGAACTCATTGCCTTTTAAAAGGTGCTCTACTACCTTCAAATCACCCAGTAATACTATTGTCATACTGTAATATCAACACCATTTCCTACCAGTTCAATGTTGATGCATCCAACAGCCCTTGAGCAGACCGGTAGCCTAGTGGTTAAGAGTGTTGGCCAGTAAACGAACGGTTGCTGGTTCAAATCCCAGAGAACACTATGTGAAAACTCTGCTTATGAGTCCTTGAGCAAAGCACTTAACCATAATTGTTCCTGTGAGTCGCTCTTGATAAGAGCATCTGCTAAATGACTAAAGTTTAACAAATGCGAATCATTATGGATTCAATATGTCCTGAGTTAGAGGTTAACATTAAAGATGGGTTACATTAGAGATAATCATTAAACAGCTGCAGTCCTGTTCCCAGCAGTTACAGAAACACACACACACACAATGTTCCCAGGCCAGCTACGGTACAGTAAGGCACAGCTCTAGCATAAGAAAGGAAGGCCGTCTGAATGAGTTCAGTATGAAGCCACAGACCTGCAGGCAGCCAAAAACATCATAATGCTGTATCATAATGTAAAACATTGAGGACAAATTGAATCATGTTTGGACAGATTCAGCCTTCAGACCGACCTAGACTAGGCTGCACATCTGTTTAACTGAGTATTTCCGTTCCAGAACGTTCACAAGAAAGCTGTCTACTTCACTTCATATTGTTTGTTACACATTTTGGTTCTCTTAATATACCTGATTGATATGAGGGGAGGCCTTCCTAGAGTCTAGGTCTATTCCAATAGATAGCTTGGCCAGAAAAGCAGAGCTCCATATGATCTGGGGCCTTTCCTGTATCTGGGCCTGGGCCTCCTCAGTGTTCCAGTAGAGCAGGCTGAACCCCCAGCTCTAAATCTGCTGGGTTGCTGTAAGGGGAGAAGCATGGTACAATAACACAACGTGTTCTTCGTTCACCCCAGCCTGCCGTAAAACAGGAAGAATTACAGAGTGAGAGACAGTTTAACTCGGCATCGTAAATGCGTCTGCCCTTTTCTGTCTTTCCCCTCCCTCTTTTACTCACTGTCCTCCTGTGACGCTGGTTGATTCTGCTGGGAATGCCTGGTCCAGATTAACGTGCACACTTAATGGGGTTTTTAAATCGTCACGTGTTTGTCTGTGTTCGTGTGATAGATACGTTTGCATTCATGCATTAGTGTGTGTGTGTGTGTTTGTAATATACATGTTAACATTAAAACTATATATCTGTGGCACAGAAATGCGTGAAGGAGCCAGGCTTGTGTGTGTAGGCGCATGTGCGTACATCCATGTGTGAGTGCGTGTATCCATTTGCTTGCATACGTGTGTGTGTTTTTCCAGGTTGTTTCTAGTTCCCAGGCAGACAGTGGGAGCGGTTGTGGGCCACCCCTTATACTCTCTACTCTCTAACCCAACCACAGCAGGGCAATAATCACTTAACCCAAATCAGAGGCAATCAGAGCAGTGTTCCTTTGCAGGGGGGGACAGAGGATGAGGGGGGACAGAGGAGGAGGAAGGAGGGAGGGATGGATGAAGAGATGGACAGTGAAGAGGAAGAACAACCTTCTCATCTGGCTCAACTAGGTAATGAATGGACTCTTCATAAAGGAGAGTCACAGACAACATCGTCTCCTATCAGACACTACTGAGGCTTCTTATTAGAACAAGCCTCAGCCTGGCATTCTGCTCAGTCCTTGTACATCTCTGTCTCTGTGTCTCTGCCTGTGTATCTGTGAGTCAGCGATTGCTGTGAGCTGTTGACCTGTTGTTTGTGTTCTGATGTAGGTCCTGACTGTCACTGCTGCAGGCCTATAGGAGTAGCAGGGAGACTCTCTATGACAGAGCCTGATGTCCTTTGCTTCCGCCTCCTCAGCCCTCCTCCTCAGCCCTCCTCCCCAGCCCTCCTTCTCAGCCCTCCTCCCCAGCCCCACAACGCTGCAACTCACTGACTGCTTAGTGGCCAAGCCTGCTCTTGATCAAATGGAAATTGCGGCAATATTGTATCAGGGAGAAACATGTGTGTGTTGTAGCCAAGCAGGGCCATGCAGAGTGGCCTAGATGCTTTAATGAGTCCAACCCATACAGTATCATCTGCCATTCATTTGGAAGGAAGACAAACACACTGATGAAAATCTCTCTCTCTCTCTCTCTCTCTCTCTCTCTCTCTCTCTCTCTCTCTCTCTCTCTCTCTCTCTCTCTCTCTCTCTCTCTCTCTCTCTCTCTCTCTCTCTCTCTCTCTCTCTCTCTCTCTCTCTCTCTCTCTCTCTCTCTCTCTCTCCTGATTTGTAAACATTTTGAACATTATATGTTGCATGACATATGGGCTAGATGTCAGAAATAAATCTATTGAATTGACTCTTATCTATTGTCACTGTGTAAGGGTAGGATGTGGTGTGTGTGTGGGGGGGGGTTATGTAGATGTGAGGGTGAAGAAGTGTTGGGGGGGTGAGGAGGTGTTAAAGTGAAACAGCACATAGATCAGTAAGGGAACACACTGCTCCCCTAGCTACTGAACCAGAACAACCCAAAACGTCCCTCTCAAATAACCACTAATGGAGAAAGGAACACCCCCCCCCCCCCCCCCCCCCCCCAGCCCCAGACACTTGTATCCCCCCCAGTCACTTGTATCCACCCCAGACACTTGTATCCACCCCAGTCACTTGTATCCAGCCCAGTCACTTGTATCCACAAGTCACTTGTATCCCAGTCACTTGTATCCACCCCAGTCACTTGTATCCACCCCAGTCACTTGTATCCACCCCAGACACTTGTATCCACCCCAGACACTTGTATCCACCCCCAGACACTTGTATCCACCCCCAGACACTTGTATCCACCCCCAGTCACTTGTATCCACCCCCAGACACTTGTATCCACCCCCAGACACTTGTATCCACCCCAGACACTTGTATCCACCCCAGACACTTGTATCCAGCCCCAGACACTTGTATCCAGCCCCAGACACTTGTATCCACCCCAGACACTTGTATCCACCCCAGACACTTGTATCCAGCCCAGTCACTTGTATCCACCCCCAGACACTTGTATCCACCCCCAGACACTTGTATCCAGCCCCAGACACTTGTATCCAGCCCCAGACACTTGTATCCAGCCCCAGACACTTGTATCCAGCCCCAGACACTTGTGTCCACCCCAGTCACTTGTATCCAGCCCAGTCACTTGTATCCAGCCCCAGACACTTGTATCCAGCCCCAGACACTTGTATCCACCCCAGACACTTGTATCCAGCCCAGACACTTGTATCCACCCCAGACACTTGTATCCACCCCAGACACTTGTATCCACCCCCAGACACTTGTATCCACCCCCAGACACTTGTATCCACCCCCAGTCACTTGTATCCACCCCCAGACACTTGTATCCACCCCCAGACACTTGTATCCACCCCAGACACTTGTATCCAGCCCCAGACACTTGTATCCAGCCCCAGACACTTGTATCCACCCCCAGACACTTGTATCCACCCCAGACACTTGTATCCACCCCAGACACTTGTATCCAGCCCAGTCACTTGTATCCACCCCCAGACACTTGTATCCACCCCCAGACACTTGTATCCAGCCCCAGACACTTGTATCCAGCCCCAGACACTTGTATCCAGCCCCAGACACTTGTATCCAGCCCCAGACACTTGTGTCCACCCCAGTCACTTGTATCCAGCCCAGTCACTTGTATCCAGCCCCAGACACTTGTATCCAGCCCCAGACACTTGTATCCAGCCCCAGACACTTGTATCCAGCCCCAGACACTTGTATCCAGCCCCAGACACTTGTATCCAGCCCCAGACACTTGTGTCCACCCCAGTCACTTGTATCCAGCCCCAGACACTTGTATCCAGCCCCAGACACTTGTATCCAGCCCCAGACACTTGTATCCAGCCCCAGACACTTGTATCCAGCCCCAGACACTTGTATCCAGCCCCAGACACTTGTGTCAGGTAGAACACCAATCACAAAAAAAAAATGGCGCCGGAGGAGATGGCCGCCGTTTAACGGTCTCCTAACCAATTGTGCTATTTATTATGTGGGGTTTGTTTCGCGATATTTGTAAATTATTTTGTACATAATGTTTCTGCAACCGTATCTTAATTAAGGAAGAAAAGAGCTTCTGGATATCAGGACAGCGATCACTCACCTCGGATTAGACAAAGAGCTTCTGGATATCAGGACAGCGATCACTCACCTCGGATTAGACAAAGAGCTTCTGGATATCAGGACAGCGATCACTCACCTCGGATTAGACAAAGAGCTTCTGGATATCAGGACAGCGATCACTCACCTCGGATTAGACAAAGAGCTTCTGGATATCAGGACAGCGATCACTCACCTCGGATTAGACAAATAGCTTCTGGATATCAGGACAGAGATCACTCACCTCGGATTAGACAAAGAGCTTCTGGATATCAGGACAGCGATCACTCACCTCGGATTAGACAAAGAGCTTCTGGATATCAGGACAGCGATCACTCACCTCGGATTAGACAAAGAGCTTCTGGATATCAGGACAGCGATCACTCACCTCGGATTAGACAAAGAGCTTCTGGATATCAGGACAGCGATCACTCACCTCGGATTAGACAAAGAGCTTCTGGATATCAGGACAGCGATCACTCACCTCGGATTAGACAAAGAGCTTCTGGATATCAGGACAGCGATCACTCACCTCGGATTAGACAAAGATTTCTTCAACAACAACAACAACAACAAGCAGGACTCACACGATATTCTCCAAACACCCCACAGGGCAGACATCCCAATTATTCGCAAAAGGAAGCGACGCAGAGGAGGAGAGCCGGATGACTCGTCCGGACCCGCAGAAGACAACTTTGAAAGTTGCCGTTACGTCAATATTACTCGCCAATTTGCAATCATTGGTCAATAAACTAGACGAGGTGCGGGATGGTAGGGGACACCATGTGCGACTGACGTGTTTTCCGTTTGCTCCCGTGGTATTCTTAAAGTTTATGTGAATTCTGCAGCAAAACCATATTTATTTTCAAATATTAATTTGGTGATCCCTTCCCGTAAAAACCAAGACTACTTTGCTTCCGAATGTCAGCATGTCGACCAAACATAAGGCCAAGAACATGACTCTGAGAAAACCCGGCCTACAAGACCCGCTCTCATCACCGCCCTCTCCTGAGTCTGAGGGCCCGGGGACGCACACTTTACCCGGGGGCGCGGCTTGGACTGGCGGCGCTGAAATGAACATTCTCGAGGCCATCAAACTACTACGCTCTGAGATAGTTGAAATGAAAACACAGGTGGTTGCTACGATTGAGGCCAGAATACAGGAGGTTTCTGATACTTTAAAAGCAGATTTAACCATCCTGCGGAACGAGACTGTGCCGGCAATTACATCACTCAAAACAACAACTGCGTCACACACTACAACGATTGCAGCACTGGAGGCCTCCGCTACTAATGTCTCCGACTTAACTACATCCCTGGAGGCTGAAGTTAAACGCCTAGCTGCGGATTTGAAAAAGGTGAGGGAGAGCTGTGTGAGTTTAGAGGGATTCTCTCGCAGTAATAATCTGAGGCTTGTATCGGTCCCAGAGTCCGCGGAAATGCATCGCGCCACAGATTTCGTTTCAGGGCTGCTGAAGGATGTTCTTGCCTTAGATGAAAAGCCCCTGATTGATCGAGCCCCCCGGTCGCTGCGCCCAAAGCCCCGGGATGGGGAGAGGCCCCGTGACATAATTCTTCGAGTGCACTTTTTTCATGAGAAGATGGAGATCCTCCGATGAGCCCGCAATACCACTCTGAGCTTTCAAGGACAGAGCTTTTCCATATACCAGGACTACTCCCCCACTGTTTCCAGGCAGCGCGCAGCTTTCGGACAGGCCAAACGAGTACTTCGGGACCATCCAAGTGTGAAGTATGGACTGCGATTCCCGGCCCGTTTATGGATATCTCATGAGGGTAAAGACCACACGTTTGAATCTCCGGAGGAGGCTATGGCTCACATTCAACGTCATATCAAGAAGTCTTGAATATGCTCACAGTTTAGCAACTGTTGCTTGCGAACTGTGGATAGTAAGTACCCCACTTGTGGTACAATTATGTTCAAATATAACAGGCTAGTCTTGTATAGTTGGTGAAACTATTCAGGCTTATTTGATGTGATCTAATGTTTTGATCATCTAGGATGCGTGCCTTATCTCGCTCACCTATTTAGTTTGTTTACACATTGTCTCAGTGACTCAAAATATTTTTGGTTATTTGTTTACTGCATCCGTTTGCATTGACCCAGTTAACAGCAAATGTCTCCCGAGGCTACACGGTTTCTGGGGCCTCACTTTAATTTTAAAAGTTTTGAGCGTCATTTAAGCCCAGCAATCGTTCAACGTTGCGCAGACGTAGTTTTTTGGGATTGGTTGTAAGCTGTCTCAGCTTCAATTAGACTACTATTATAATTACTATTATTTTTGATTGTCTTACTACGATTTCCTTACTTCAAATTAGATTTTTGGCTGAGAGCCTTTATACATTTTATTTATTTTCTCTCAATGCCTGTTATAAGACGGGGAATACAATTATATACATCTACAAGTGGTGCTTTTGTCATTCCGTTTGCACAGGGGATTCGCCTTTTTTTTATTTGAAAAAAATACATACAAATCTTTCTTTTTGCTGCTTGATCCACTAACAAAACGCGACTTTAAAGAGCGGGACTGTGGGTTTAGGTTTAAGACCGCACTCTCACAGACATACTGTGCGAAGAGAACATGTTCTATTTAGGCTTGTACCTCGTTTGGGGAGGTATTGTCTGGGATGGGGGGAGGGGGTGGGGGGGCAGGTTGAATTGTTCAGTTCTAATGTTGTCATTCTGTCTTTTTAGTTTTTTTTCCTGTTTTTTTTTCTGTACTTTTTCCAAACATTTACCACCGTACATTATTACTCTGAGACAAGTTACTCTGGGGGTTTTGGGCGCTCATTGCTTTTCCATTCTATGCTCTGATGACAGGGTTGAATAACGGGAATGCCCAGAGGGGCCGAAATAATACGATCAAGTACATTTCTTGGAATACCAAAGGGGTTAACAACCCGGTGAAGCGTAAGAGGGTGTTGACACACTTAAAGGGTTTGAATGCAAATATTGCATTTCTACAAGAGACTCACTTGAGGACTGGTGAGCATTTTAGGATGCGTAAGGACTGGGTTGGTCAAGTGTTCCACTCAAACTTTCATAGTAAATCAAGAGGTGCTGCTATTCTGGTTGATAAGGCTACTTACTCCCTTTGTAGCTTCTGAGGTTATTGCTGATCCTAAGGGACGATACGTCATAGTAACCGGTGAACTGTTTTCTACCCCTCTTGTTTTGGCTAGTGTTTATGCTCCCAATTGGGATGACACAAGTTTGATTTCTTCCTTTCTGTCTGCTATTCCCAATTTAGATTCTCATTTGTTGATTTTAGGGGGGGATTTCAACTGTAAAATGTCCCCAGTTCTTGACAAGTCCTCACAAACAAATACAGGCCCATCTAAATGTGCCCTACTTATTCAATCCTTTCTTCAGAAATATGCTATGTTTGAGGCCTGGCGTTTCCTACATCCTACAGATAGACAGTATTCCTTTTATTCTCATGTTCATCAAACATACTCCCGGATTGATTACTTCTTTTTGGACAAAAAACTTCTGCCTAACCTTCGGCAGTGTACTTACGAGAGTATTGTTATCTCTGACCATTCACCATTAGTGCTTGAACTAGAGTTTCCCCAGCGACCTCCTAGGTGTTATCAATGGCGTCCCCATTTTACTCTCAGATAAGGAGTTTGTTAATTTCATTTCTTCTGAAATTACCTTATTCCTAGAAACTAATTCAACACCAGGTATGTCCTGCTCTACCATATGGGAGTCTCTCAAAGCATACCTACGTGGCCAAATTATTTCTTATACAGCCAACCAAAACAGAGTTCGCTCCCAGCGACTTCGGGACCTGAGCGAGTCCATAGCCACATTGGATGAGAGGTATGCTGCGGATCCTTCCTCTGATCTGCATAAAGACCGCCAACTACTCCAATCTGAATTTGATGAGCTTTCTACCAGGCAGGCTGAACAGTTACTCTTGCGAGCTCGATACAAAGTCTATGAACAAGGCGACAAGGCCAGTAAACTCCTTGCACATCAGATCCGTAAATCCGAGGCCTCACGTTTAATCCCACAAATAAGGACCCCGTCTGGTGCCACCACAGTTATACATAAAGAGATCAATGATCAATTTAAACAATTTTACTCTGCGCTATACACCTCTGAATCCCCTCAAGACCCTTCGCTGATTGACTCCTTCTTTAATGGCTTGAATATGCCTTCAATTGATACAGACTCCCATGACTGTCTAGAAGAAGAATTTACGCTTGAGGAGATTGCAACAGCAGTGTCCGCAATGAAAAGTGGTAAATCACCGGGTCCGGACGGTTTTCCAACCGAATTTTACAGGACGTTTTCTGGTCTGCTTTGCCCATTCTTGTCCCGACTATTTGCAGAGTGCCTCAATACTTCAAAGCTGCCGCCTAGTCTTTATCAGGCTTCAATTTCATTACTACTAAAGAAAAACAAAGACCCCCTGGAATGTGGATCCTATCCCCCAATCTCGCTTTTAAACTGTGATTACAAAATCCTAGCTAAGCTTTTAGCCATCCGTATGGAGGGCTTGCTGCACCAAGTAATACACTCTGACCAGACTGGCTTTGTGAGAAATAGGCATTTATTCTTCAATATTAGGCGCCTTATGAATATACTGTACTCCCCAGCGTCGGAGGACTCGGAGGTGGTGGTCTCACTTGATGCCGAAAAAGCGTTTGACCGCGTTGAGTGGGATTACCTAACAGCTGCCCTTTATAGATTTGGCTTTGGCCCCAAATTCATTGCGTGGATAAAGATTCTTTATTTTTCCCCCATGGCTTCGGTACGGACCAATAACTTGTCCTCTGACTATTTTCCCTTGCACCGCGGATCCAGACAGGGTTGCCCACTCTCCCCCTTGTTGTTTGCTTTGGCAATCGAGCCTCTCGCCATTGCACTACGCTCTAATGATGCCATTCAAGGCATAACCAGGGCGGGCCTGGAGCAGAAAGTCTCGCTATATGCTGACGACCTCCTTTTGTTTATCTCCAACCCCGATACCTCATTGCCACGTGCCCTATCTGTTCTTAAAAAGTTTGGATCAATCTCAGGGTACAAGCTGAATCTAGGCAAGAGTGAGCTCTTTCCGGTAAACAAGGCTGCTTTAAAGTGCTCTTTCACAAGTTCTCAGTTTAGGATTGTCCGGGATCAATTCACTTACTTGGGAGTAAAAGTGACAAGGAAATATTCAAATTTGTTTCAGGAAAACTTTGTTGCTCTAGCAGACAGATTGAAACAATCTTTTACTTTTTGGAATTCGCTACCCCTTTCTCTTATCGGAAGGATTAATGTCATTAAAATGAATGTGTTGCCCAAATTTTTATATTTATTTCAATGTTTACCCATTTTTATTCCAAAATCTTTTTTTATTTCACTGGATCAAACATTCATGCATTTTATTTGGAATGGCAAGGTACCACGGATTGGTAGAAAACATTTACAGAAGCCTAGGTCGATGGGGGGTTTAGCTTTACCAAATTTTCAGACATACTACTGGGCTGCAAATTTCAGAGCCGTTCTGTACTGGCTGCAGACTGATCCTACTGGCCCTAGACCACTCTGGGCCCAGATGGAGTCTGAATCGTGTAAACCTGCAGCACTTTCCTCTGTGCTGTGCTCGTCTCTCCCAGTGTCCCTAGGCAAAAGGTGTGCCAACCCAATTGTAAAGCAGTCTCTTAAAATTTGGAATCAGTTCCGTTTAGCCTTTAGCCTCCGAGGCTTTTCTCTATCAGGCCCAATCAATCAGAACATTTTATTTCCTCCATCTTTGAATGATGGGGCTTTTGGCATTTGGCACTCACTAGGCCTTTCCTCGCTAGCCCAATTATTCTTTGATGATACATTTGCCTCTTTTTCTCAGCTGCAGGAAAAGTTTAATCTCCCCCAATCCCACTTTTTCCGCTATCTCCAGACTAGAAACTTTGTCAGGGCTAACACACCTGGATTTCCCAATAGGCCTGCGAATACTGCTATTGAGAGCATCTTGGAGCTGAACAAGCTTCCTAGAGGCGCAATTTCAGATGTATATGCAATCATTCATGACCTACAGAACCCTTCTCTGGTGCCTTTAAAGACTCGATGGGAAAAGGATTTGGGGGAGGAACTTGGGGAAGACGCCTGGGAATCTGTGCTGCGCAGGGTACACTCGTCCTCTTTTAGCACTAGACACAGCCTCATTCAATTCAAGGTGGTTCATCGTATCCACTGGTCGGGGGCCAAACTTGGAAGAATATTCTCTGATTTTGATCCTACCTGTGTCAGATGTAAGGTGGAACCAGCCACACTGTTGCATATGTTTTGGGGCTGTCATAAACTGTCAGGTTTCTGGGAATTAATATTTAAATGTTTCTCTGATATATATGACACTGTTATAGATCCGTCTCCCCTTACAGCCCTTTTTGGAGTACTGCCCATGGGTACCCCCCTATCAAGAATCCAGTCGGACACGGTTGCTTATACAACTCTTTTAGCTAGACGGCTAATACTACAGAACTGGAAGATGGCAGCTCCCCCATCGTATAAATATTGGGTGAGGGATGTGTTGTGCTCTCTGAAACTAGAAAAAATTAAATTCAATTCACGTGGGAACCCCAAACTGTTTGATGAGGCTTGGGCTCCATTCCGGTCTTACTTTAAACAGTCCATCCTCTGATGGCATCCCAATTAATACTAAAATAAGTCTGTGACTTAAGGGTTGGAGGAGCTTCTCTCTGTGTTTTTGCTGGGGGGGTATTAAGGTCCATGTGCTTATTGATTGTGGTCCGCGGACGCCTTGTTCATCTTGCCCAGGCAGAGACTGAAGTGTGAGCTTGTTTTTCCCAGTTATTTTTACATTTTGTTCACGCCTACATGAATAATCATTTTTTATTTTAAAGCATTGCAAACTTTTTTTTTTTGTCCAGTGGATGGTCGGTCTGTGGCCATGACTCTCTTGTGAGTGGTTGCATTTCTCCACCCTTATCCCTTGACTGCTTACAGGAACAATGGTGAGGTGTTTGCTCTGTCCCTATACTATAGATTGCCCTTTAACCTCTGTAGCCTGCTGCCTGGTGTGTTTAACTTGTCTAAAGTATGGTTTCTTTAAAGATTTTTTAAAGCTTTTTTTTTTTTTTTTTTTTTTTTTCTTAATTTTTTTTTAATTTGTATTTTTTTTTCTAGTTGAGTGTATTATTTATATTGCTTTGTCTTGTCTGTGTGTGTATGTTCAAAACTTAATAAACAGAGTTTAAAAAAAAAAAAAAAACTAGACGAGGTACGATCACGAAAATATCCTACCAACGGGACATCAAAAACTGTAATATCCTATGCTTCACGGAATCGTGGCTGAATGACGACATGGATATTCAGCTAGCGAGATACATGCTGCACCGGCAAGATAGAACAGGGGGGGGGGGGGGGGGGGGGTCTGTGCATATTTGTAAACAACAGCCGGTGCACGAAATCTAAGTAAGTCTCTAGATTTTGCTCGTCTGAAGTAGAGTATATTGTGATAAACTACTTGCCTAGAGAGTTCTCAGCTTTACTTTTTGTGGCTGTTTATTTACCACCACAGACAGATGCTGGCATGAAGACCGTACTCAGTCAGCTGTATAAGAAAATAAGCAAACAGGAAACCACTCACCCAGAGGCGGCGCTCCTAGTGGCCGGAGACTTTAATGCAGGGAAACTTAAATCAGTTCTACCAAATCTCTATCAACATGTTAAATGTGCAACGAGAGGGAAAAATAATTCTAGATCACCTGTACTCCACACACAGAGACACGTACAAAGCTCTCCCACGCCCTCCATTTAGTAAATCCAACCACAACTATATCCTCCTGATTCCTGCTTACAAGCAAAAATGAAAGCAGGAAGTACCAGTGACTCGGTCTATAAAAAAGTGGTCAGATGAAGCAGATGCTAAACTACAGGACTGTTTGCTATCACAGACTGGAACATGTTCCGGTATTATTCCGATGACATTGAGGAATACACCACATCAGTCACTGGCTTTGTCAATTAGTGCATTGAGGACGTCGTCCCCACAGTGACTGTACATACATACCCCAACCAGAAGCCATGGATTACAGGCAACATTCGCACTGAGCTAAAGGGTAGAGCTGCAGCTTTCAAAGTGCGGGACTCTAACCCGGGAGCTTACAAGAAATCCTGCTATGCCCTGCGACAAACAGGCAAAGCATTAAACAGGCAAAGTGTCAATACAGGGCTAAGATTGAATCATACTACACCGGCTCCGACGCTCGTCGGATGTGGCAGGGCTTGCAAACGATTACAGACTACAAAGGGAAGCACAGCTGCGAGCTGCCCAGTGGCACAAGCCTACCAGACGAGCTAAATCACTTCTATGCTCGCTTCGAGGCAAACAACACTGAGGCATGCATGAGAGCATCAGCTGTTCCGGACGACTGTGTGATCACGCTCTCCGTAGCCGACGAGAGTAAGACCTTGAAACAGGTCAACATACACAAGGCTTCGGGGCCAGACGGATTACCAGGACGTGTGCTCCGGGCATGTGCTGACCAACTGGCAGGTGTCTTCACTGACATTTTCAACATGTCCCTGATTGAGTCTGTAATACCAACATGCTTCAAGCAGAACACCATAGTCCCTGTGCCCAAGAACACAAAGGCAACCTGCCTAAATGACTACAGACCCGTAGCACTCACGTCCGTGGCCATGAAGTGCTTTGAAAGGCTAGTAATGGCTCACATCAACACCATTATCCCAGAAACCCTAGACCCATTCCAATTTGCATACCGCCCAAACAGATCCACAGATGATGCAATCTCTATTGCACTCCACACTGCCCTTTCCCACCCAGACAAAAGGAACACTATGTGAGAATGCTGTTCATTGACTACAGCTTAGTGTTCAACACCATAGTACCCTCAAAGCTCATCACCAAGCTAAGGATCCTGGGACTAAACACCTCCCTCTGCAACTGGATCCTGGACTTCCTGACAGGTCGCCCCCAGGTGGTGAGGGTAGGTAGCGACACATCTGCCACGCTGATCCTCAACACTGGAGCTCCCCAGGGGTGCGTGGTCAGTCCGCTACTGCACTCCCTGTTCACTGATGACTGCATGGCCAGGCACGACTCCAACACCCTCATTAAGTTTGCTGACGACACAACAGTGGTAGGCCTGATCACGACAACGACGAGACAGCCTATTGGGAGGAGGTCAGAGACCTGGCCGGGTGGTGCCAGGATAACAACCTATCCCTCAACGTATCCAAGACTAAGGTGATGATTGTGGACTGCAGGAAAAGGAGCACCGAGCACGTCCCCATTCTCATCGACAGGGCTGTAGTGGAGCAGGTTGTGAGCTTCAAATTCCTTGGTGTCCACATCAACAACAAACTAGATTGGTTCAAACACACCAAGACAATCCTGAAGAGGGCACAACAAAGCCTATTCCCCCTCAGGAAACTAAAAAGATTTGGCATGGGTCCTGAGATCCTTAAAAGGTTGTACAGCAGCAACATCGAGAGCATCCTGACCGGCTGCATCACTGCCTGGTACGCCAATTGTCCGGCCTCCGACCGCAAGGCACTTCAGAGGGTAGTGCGTACGGCCCAGTACATCACTGGGGCAAAGCTGCCTGCCTACCAAGGACCTCTACACCAGGAGGTGTCAGAGGAAGACCCTAAAAATGGTCAAATACCCCAGCCACCCCAGTCATAGACTGTTCTCTCTACTACCGCATGGCAAGCGGTACCGGAGTGCCAAGTCTAGGACAAAAAGGCTTCTCAACAGTTTTTACCCCAAAGCCATAAGACTCCAGAACATCTAATCAAATGGTTACACAGACTATTTGTGTCCCACCACCCGCCAAACCCTCTTTTTACGCTACTCTGTTCATCATATATGCATAGTCACTTTAACGATACCTACATGTACATACTACCTCAATCAGCCTGACTAACCCGTGTCTGTATATAGCCTTGCTACTCTTTTTTCAAATGTCTTTTTACTGTTGTTTTATTTCTTTACTTACCTACACACATACCTTTTTTTCCCACACCATTGGTTAGAGCCTGTAAGTAAGCATTTCACCTGTTGTTTTCGGAGCATATTAATGGTTGTGTGTATCTGTGATTGTATTGTTCAAGGTGAATGTGTGTGTGTGTGTGTGTGTGAGTGTGTGTGTTTAGTGCTTTAGCAGAACTCCCTGATGCGCTGGCAGGTGCTCCAGCTGACCAGCTGAGCCCACCCAGTCTGTGTGACAGCAGAGCATGCCTTCATTTTTCTTCCCTCTACTGACCATAAAGACCAGTTGTGTGTGTATGCATGCACACAAAAACACACTTATTTTCTGTCGGAGTGTGTCTGTGTGTGCTTGTGTGTGTGTGTGCACACGTGTGTGTGTGCGCGTGTGTGCGTGTGTGAGTGTGTGTGAGCTTGAGCATGTTTGTGTGTTTGTGAGTGTGTGTATAGCAGAGCCTGCCTGATCCTCCTGTTCCTCTCATTTTCCCTGGTGAAAGGAGGCATTCTAACTGATTTCCATGACCTCAAGACAGGGCCCTTGCTGCCTTCCCGTCCTCGTGGCTGGTGTGTTTCATTGTGTACTTACTCGCGTGCGTGGGTGACTTTGTGGGTGTGTATTTGTGTGTGTGTGTGACTGCGTAACCGTGTTTGTGTGTGCGAGTGAGCCAGTGTGTATCTCTGACTGTGCGTGCGCTCTCTCTCTCACACACACTAACACACTAACTGCTTTCCATGACCTCCAGCCAGGACCCTCCTCTGCGGCCTTCCTCGCAGTGCTTGTTTAGACAACAGTGGTGCACATGTTGGCTGAAATATGGCCGCTGCGCTGGCCTGCTCGGGTGAATTAAGCTACGGCATGTGTGCTTAAACCACAACGGCTCACGGATTTATCCATATATTTAAATGATTGATTTAAGAGCCCACCATTCAACACTTGTTGCAGCTGTGGAGGGGAGATTGTGGGACCTGGGAGATGAGAGAAGAGGGATAGATATTACATCAGAAAAGATACAGCCTTGAAGACTTACGCAGGCTATGTTATTGACATAATTCATAAAAGCAGCACTGGAATATTTTAATTCAGAAGTGTGGAGTTTTTATATTTTAATTGAACCTTTATTTAACTAGGCAAGTCAGTTAAGAACAAATATTATTTACAATGATGACAGACCTGGGAACAGTGGGTTAACTACCTTGTTCAAGGTCAGAACGACAGATTTTTACCTTGTCAGCTCAGGGATTCGATCCAGCAACCTTTCGGTTACTGGCCCAACACTCTAACCATTAGGCTCTAACCGCTAGGCTCTCACCGCTAGGCTACCTGCCGCCCCAAGTTGTATTTTTATATGAGTATTTATTAATAGCTTTTGTTTGTTATGGTTTTAAAATTACATAAGCTAAATGTTTTTTAAATGTCATGAAAAAAATGTAAGAAAGCATATGAAAACAGATCAGTCCGTCTTCTGTTAGGTTCAACGGACACACATTTATACACACACAAGGATATGTGTGTGTTTTATTAGCTGTCTCCTTATTAAATGTGTTGGGGGTTAGAGGAGCGTTCAGAGCTGGGACAGGACATTCCACCTCTTTAATGTCTCCCTCTCGTCCCCTTATTCCCCCCATTCTTCTCCTCCCTCCGTTCGTTCCCCCCATTCCTGCCTTTGATAATACTTTCCCTTATGAGCTCATAAAAACCAGAGGTTCTCTCAGAGTGACATCTCTTTCATTTAAAACCAGTGTCTCTCAGAGCAGCACCTCTTTCTTTAAAAAGCAGAGGTTCTCTCAGAGCGACACCTCTTCCATTAAAAACCAGAGGTTCTCTCAGAGCGACACCTCTTCCATTAAAAACCAGAGTGTCTCTCAGAGCGACACCTCTTCCATTAAAAACCAAAGTGTCTCTCAGAGCAGCACCTCTTCCATTAAAAACCAGAGTCTCTCAGAGCGACACCTCCTTCATTAAAAACCAGAGGTTCTCTCAGAGCGACACCTCTTCCATTAAAAACCAGAGGTTCTCTCAGAGCGACACCTCTTCCATTAAAAACCAGAGTGTCTCTCAGAGCGACACCTCTTCCATTAAAAACCAAAGTGTCTCTCAGAGCAGCACCTCTTCCATTAAAAACCAGAGTCTCTCAGAGCGACACCTCCTTCATTAAAAACCAGAGTGTCTCTCAGCGCACCACCAGTCTTGCTTTTAAAAAAATGGTTGCTAGATAGGGTCCTATGTGTTTTTAGATTTTTCTAATATAATAGAAAGTACTAGCTACTGTAAGTTATGCTATTTGTTGCAATTATTGAGGTGTTTCCTTTAATAAAAATAAAAAAATGAACTGAAGCGTGAATTGGACAGAAATCAACTTTATCTACCTCTATGTATATCTCTCTTTCTTTTGTTTTCTTTCTCTTTTCCTTTTTTCTTTCTCTTTCTTTTTTTTGCTTTTGCTCTCTCTTCATCCTTCCTTCCCACCCCCTCTCTCTTTCTCTTCCTCCCTCCTTCCCACCCTCTCTCTCTTTCTCCCTCCTTCCCACCCCCTCTCTCTTTCTCTTCCTCCCTCCTTCCCACCCCCTCTCTCTTTCTCTTTCTCCCTCCCCCTCTCTCTTACTCTTCATTTCTTACGGGGCTGAGTTAAGCATAAGCGAATAATTAGGTAATTGCCCTCTTGATTGAGCTCAATAGGAAACGTTTCAATTAAGCTAAAACTGCACAGGGAGGAAGTAGGCTCTTACAAAGGAAACATTCCTTGTCATGCAACTGTCAGCCCCGAGCCCACACTACACACACACACAGAGAGAGAGAGACATATACCCACCAGCCTGGATTCAGGTGTAGACGTAACATAGTAGAAGTAAATCCATCACGCTCCGATTAAAATGATAAGTTATGTTTCTTATGGTATGTGGATGTACATCATCCATTTTGTATGATATGTTACGAATTGCAATACATACAATAGGTTATGAATTACAAGTCGTACAGTATGTTGCTATTTGAAAAAGTACAACATGTAAAACATAGTAAGTAGTTGCAAAGTTACTAAATAGTTCAAAGGATGAAGTTGTCTATGATGAGATTTTAACACGCAATCTTTGGGTTGCTAGACGTTCGCGTTATATGTTACGAATTCCAATTTGTTGTGGCTAACGTTAGCTAGGTGGCTAACACGAACATTAGCTAGTTGGCTAACGTTAGCTAATCTAGGGGTTAGGGTTAGGAGTTAGGTTAAAGGGTTAAGGTTAGGGTTAGGGGGAGGGTTACCTAACATACTAAATAGTTGCAAAGTAGCTTATTAGCCAAAGTTGTCCATGTTGATATTCGAACACGCAACCTTTAGATTGCTAGACATTTGCATTATATGCTGACCCATCCACCCCAACTAACCTCCCTACTTTAGTTTTTGCCTAAAGTAACATTGTGTCTTATGTAACCATACCAAACATAACAAATCATACTAATTTGAGTGTCTCGGATTTACATTTGCTATGTTATATCTAGTCAATGAGACCAGGCTGTACACACACCCCAAGCGCAGAAACAGACAGACAGACAGACCTGAGCCCACACTACAAGCCAAAGCTTAACTGGATCCCAGAAGAGGAAACGCTGGGGAGAAAAAAAATTGCTTGTTTCAGACTGGGAAAAATATATATAAGGAGGAGGGGGTGGAGAGAGGGATGAGGGGAGATGGAAGATAGAGACAGCAAGAAATGATTGCAGGAATTATAGCTATATTTAAAACAGGACCTCTCTTTTCTCTGTGTGTGTCCCAAATAGCCAAAGGTAAAAGGTAGTGCTCTATAATAAGTAGTACACTAGCTAGAGAATAGGGTGCCATTTGAGACACTACCTCTGATATGATTTGCTAGTGATCCCCTGTCCAGATAAGACAGAGGTCCTGGACCGCCCAGCCTCGCCGCCTGTAACAAATTACAACCTCCCAGCCATAGAAGAGACGGACGCAGTTCCTGAACAACGAGGGGAAGAGAGAGAGAGATTTAAAGGAGAAAGAGAAACAGTGAAAGGGGCTTTGCATTTGGAAGGATTTACTAAAAGTGTGCCCTTACTGAAAAATCTTCATCCGAGGCCTGGGTTTGGATTTGAACTCACATGCTAACCCAACTCCTCTGCCTTAATTAAAGGGGAGCTGATTTGGCCTAGTTTTTTTTAGCTTGCTCCTCAAGAAATGCTGGCGGCCATGACAGAAGTCAAATGTGAGCTGGCTTGGGGGGTGTGGTTTGATGTGGGCGTTTCTTGGGTGTGACCTTGCCACCAAAAAGACACAACCAATCTGTGCGAACCTTGCCCGCAGCTGTTTCCCCTCACTCAGTCACAACAAACAAACCTCCTGCAGGTTGAGTTCAATAACTACAGGCAGATGTATGGTGAGATGATAGAGGAAGTGTTTTGATAACCTTCAAATGTAGTAAACAACCCTTTACATAATACCATATAAGCAGTGCTCTGGTAATGTAAGAATGTGCACCTTTCACTTTTAATTGTCATTCCTAGCCGACACAGATACTGTGTCTAATCAGCGTTTTGTCGGTGGTAATGGGGATACCTTGGCAAACATGTCAGAGTGATCATTCTTCCTGTGTGGTGTCCCATATACAACAGGAGTTCCCTGATCCTAGTGCAGAATACACAGGGTTTCTCCTTCCCCATATTGACTGATACCATTCAATTCAATAGTAAAAAAAGGCAATACTAGTAAAAGTTGTCTAGTAAAATTGTAACGCTGAGTGCCAGGTCGCTGCGTTCACTTTGATATGCCCATAAATCAAAGACCTCTATTCCAACTTCACCTCTTGCCTTCTCACCAACGGTCTTCGATGGGGATAACAGAATTAGGTAATATAATTGTAGGCAGAAGTTGGTACAGAGTACAGTACATGATAGCTCTCCCCAGGTTCTGCAAGGTGTCTAAGACATCCTACAACTTATATAGCCTCCCCATTTCCCCTTGCGTGACTTTCCCTGGCAACAACATTTTAATAAATCTAACCTCCCCGACAGCAGCAACCATCTTGTCAGAAATTAAAGCTCAGAAGTGGGTCTGACCAAAACTTGACCTTTCATCATCAAGTATAGGGTCATAACAAGGTGAACGAGTCTAAGCAATTTCTGACAGGTGGCTGTTTTCATCAGGCCTGCGGCAGCCTTGTGTTCTCAGAAGACCAGTCATATTCTCAGAACCTCAGACAGCTACGGTCGGGCCCAGACAGGAGGAGTTTGTACGTAGGCGGTTTTCCGCCTTCTGATAGTGTCTGAAGGGCACAACACTCAAAACAGGTGTTAACACACACACACACAGACACACACACACACACAGAGGTCTCCTGAGGGGAGAACTTACAATTTATCATAACACAATTTATTAACCCTTTAAAAGGTATGAGGCCTTGGTTTAACCCCTCCACCTTTGTATTTGTACAAATGATGAGCCTGTGAAAGCTGTTCCCGCTGACAGGTGAAGGTGACATGTATTGCTATGGCCTTTTTTTGGTATTTTTTTGTATTTAGTATTTATTAGGATCCCAATTAGCTGCTACCGAGGCAGCGGCTACTCTTCCTGGGGTCCAAACAGGAAAAAACACAATAAATAAAATACATAATATAAGTATACATACGTTGCACTACATTTACATTACAATTTAGCAATTCAGCAGACGCTCCCATCTGGAGCAACCCACAGCTAGTGCATCTTAAGATAAGCGAGACAACCACATATCACAGTCGAATCCCAACCATGTATAGTCGAATGCATAACACAATGCAAAATACAATACAAAATGAATAAAAATGTCTGTGTGTCTCTTCACGGTCCCCCTGCCGTAAGTTGTTCTTTTATCTGGTTCTTGAATGTGGTTTTATTGCTAGCTTTAGTTACCTGGGGTGACAGAGAGTTCCATCTAGTCATGGCTCTATTTAATACTGGCTCTATTGGCTTTAGTTACCTGGGGTGACAGAGAGTTCCATCTAGTCATGGCTCTATTTAATACTGGCTCTATTGGCTTTAGTTACCTGGGGTGACAGAGAGTTCCATCTAGTCATGGCTCTATTGAATACTGGCTCTATTGGCTTTAGTTACCTGGGGTGACAGAGAGTTCCATCTAGTCATGGCTCTATTGAATACTGGCTCTATTGGCTTTAGTTACCTGGGGTGACACAGAGTTCCATCTAGTCATGGCTCTATTTAATACTGGCTCTATTGGCTTTAGTTACCTGGGGTGACAGAGAGTTCCATCTAGTCATGGCTCTATTGAATACTGGCTCTATTGGCTTTAGTTACCTGGGGTGACAGAGAGTTCCATCTAGTCATGGCTCTATTGAATACTGGCTCTGTTGGCTTTAGTTACCTGGGGTGACAGAGAGTTCCATCTAGTCATGGCTCTATTTAATACTGGCTCTGTTGGCTTTAGTTACCTGGGGTGACAGAGAGTTCCATCTAGTCATGGCTCTATTTAATACTGGCTCTGTTGGCTTTAGTTACCTGGGGTGACAGAGAGTTCCATCTAGTCATGGCTCTATTGAATACTGGCTCTATTGGCTTTAGTTACCTGGGGTGACAGAGAGTTCCATCTAGTCATGGCTCTATTGAATACTGGCTCTATTGGCTTTAGTTACCTGGGGTGACAGAGAGTTCCATCTAGTCATGGCTCTATTGAATACTGGCTCTGTTGGCTTTAGTTACCTGGGGTGACAGAGAGTTCCATCTAGTCATGGCTCTATTGAATACTGGCTCTATTGGCTTTAGTTACCTGGGGTGACAGAGAGTTCCATCTAGTCATGGCTCTATTGAATACTGGCTCTGTTGGCTTTAGTTACCTCGGGTGACAGAGAGTTCCATCTAGTCATGGCTCTATTGAATACTGGCTCTATTGGCTTTAGTTACCTGGGGTGGCAGAGAGTTCCATCTAGTCATGGCTCTATTGAATACTGGCTCTATTGGCTTTAGTTACCTGGGGTGACAGAGAGTTCCATCTAGTCATGGCTCTATTGAATACTGGCTCTATTGGCTTTAGTTACCTGGGGTGACAGAGAGTTCCATCTAGTCATGGCTCTATTGAATACTGGCTCTATTGGCTTTAGTTACCTGGGGTGGCAGAGAGTTCCATCTAGTCATGGCTCTATTGAATACTGGCTCTATTGGCTTTAGTTACCTGGGGTGACAGAGAGTTCCATCTAGTCATGGCTCTATTGAATTCTGGCTCTATTGGCTTTAGTTACCTGGGGTGACAGAGAGTTCCATCTAGTCATGGCTCTATTGAATACTGGCTCTATTGGCTTTAGTTACCTGGGGTGACAGAGAGTTCCATCTAGTCATGGCTCTATTGAATACTGGCTCTATTGGCTTTAGTTACCTGGGGTGGCAGAGAGTTCCATCTAGTCATGGCTCTATTTAATACTGGCTCTATTGGCTTTAGTTACCTGGGGTGGCAGAGAGTTCCATCTAGTCATGGCTCTATTGAATACTGGCTCTGTTGGCTTTAGTTACCTGGGGTGACAGAGAGTTCCATCTAGTCATGGCTCTATTTAATACTGGCTCTGTTGGCTTTAGTTACCTGGGGTGACAGAGAGTTCCATCTAGTCATGGCTCTATTTAATACTGGCTCTGTTGGCTTTAGTTACCTGGGGTGACAGAGAGTTCCATCTAGTCATGGCTCTATTGAATACTGGCTCTATTGGCTTTAGTTACCTGGGGTGACAGAGAGTTCCATCTAGTCATGGCTCTATTGAATACTGGCTCTATTGGCTTTAGTTACCTGGGGTGACAGAGAGTTCCATCTAGTCATGGCTCTATTGAATACTGGCTCTGTTGGCTTTAGTTACCTGGGGTGACAGAGAGTTCCATCTAGTCATGGCTCTATTGAATACTGGCTCTATTGGCTTTAGTTACCTGGGGTGACAGAGAGTTCCATCTAGTCATGGCTCTATTGAATACTGGCTCTGTTGGCTTTAGTTACCTGGGGTGACAGAGAGTTCCATCTAGTCATGGCTCTATTGAATACTGGCTCTATTGGCTTTAGTTACCTGGGGTGGCAGAGAGTTCCATCTAGTCATGGCTCTATTGAATACTGGCTCTATTGGCTTTAGTTACCTGGGGTGACAGAGAGTTCCATCTAGTCATGGCTCTATTGAATACTGGCTCTATTGGCTTTAGTTACCTGGGGTGACAGAGAGTTCCATCTAGTCATGGCTCTATTGAATACTGGCTCTATTGGCTTTAGTTACCTGGGGTGACACAGAGTTCCATCTAGCCATGGCTCTATTGAATACTGGCTCTATTGGCTTTAGTTACCTGGGGTGGCAGAGAGTTCCATCTAGTCATGGCTCTATTTAATACTGGCTCTATTGGCTTTAGTTACCTGGGGTGGCAGAGAGTTCCATCTAGTCATGGCTCTATTGAATACTGGCTCTATTGGCTTTAGTTACCTGGGGTGACAGAGAGTTCCATCTAGTCATGGCTCTATTGAATACTGGCTCTATTGGCTTTAGTTACCTGGGGTGGCAGAGAGTTCCATCTAGTTACCACTTTGCCATGTTATGATGTTGTCAAAGTTACTTTAGAGCGATGGCAATCTTGCCATTACCGTTACTAGCAAAGTTAATCAAAAATAGCTAGCAATGCTAATGTTAGCCAGCTAAAATACGGTGGTCCCCTCAGTCTTAGTTAGCTGGCTAAAGTTATACTGCATCTAAAGTCAATCTGGCGACATCACAATCATGACTGCTAATTATTTGCCTTCTTTTGAAATGTTATCATGTTTCAATGTCAAATCCAAGTTTTTTTTTAGGTAGGCTAACGTTAGCTATGCTAGTGATTATAGCGGTAATGATGATTAAAATATACACTGAACAAAAATATAAACACACAGTTTCAAAGATTTTACTGTTACAGCTCATGTAAGGAAATCAGTCAATTAAAAAAATGCATTAGGCCTTAGTGGCCTAGTCTATAGATTTCACATGTGAAGTTGCTGGATATTGGCAGGAACTGAGACACGCTGACGTACATGTCAATCCAGAGCATCCCAAACATGCTCAATGGGTGACATGTCTGGTGAGTATGCAGAACATGAAAGAACTGGGACATTTTCAGATTCCAGGGATTTTGTGCACATCCTTACAACATGGGGTCGTGCATTATCATGCTGAAACATGAGGTGATGGCTGCAGATGAATGGCACGACAATGGGCCTCAGGATCTCGTCACAGTATCTCTGCATTCAAATTGCCATCGATAAAATGCAGTTGTATTCATTGTCCGTAGTTTATGCCTGTCCATACCGTAACCCCACCGCCACCATGGGACACTGTTCACAACGTTGACATCAGCAAACCACTCATCCACACAATGCCATATACAGTGTCTACCATCTGCCCGGTACAGTTAAAACCATGATTCATCTGTGAAGAGTACACTTCTTCAGCGTGCCAGTGGCTATCGAAGGTCAGCATTTCCCCACTGAAGTCTGTTACAACGCCAAACTACAGTCAGTTCAAGACCCTGGTGAGGATGACGAGCACGCAGATGAGCTTCCCTGAAACATTTTTTGACAGTTTTTGCAGATATTCTTTGGTTGCGCAAGCCCACAGTTTCATCAGCTGTCCGGGTGGCTGGTCTCAGATGATCCCGCAGGTGAAGAAGCCAGATGTGGAGGTCCTGGGCTGGCGGGGTTAGACTTGGTCTGCGGTTGTGAGGCCTGTTGGACGTACTGCCAAATTCTCTAAAATGACATTGGAGGGGGCTTATTGTAGAGAAATCAACATTCAATTATCTGGCAACAGCTCTGGTGGACATTCCTCCAGTCAGCATGCCAATTGCACGCTCCCTAAAAACTTTAGACATTTGTGGCATATTTTAGAGGGGCCTTTTATTGTCCCCAGCACAAAGTTTAATGACCATGCTGTTTAAACAGCTTCTTGATATGCCACACCTGTCAGGTGGATGGATTATCTTGGCAAAGAAGAAATGCTCACTAACAGGGATGTAAACACATTTGTGCACAACATTTGAGAGAAATAAGCTTTTTGTGCCTATGTAAAATTTTGGGGATCTTTTATTTCAGCTCATGAAACACTTTACATATTGCGTTTATATTTTTGTTCAGTGTACATAACCAGCAGTCTATGGTCTAGCTACCGTTATGCTCGCAACCACTGGGGACTAACGAACTCCAACCACCTATTCGGCATGATAGGGACCTTCGGCAGGGCATGCAAACCATAGTTTAGGGCTTTCTGTATATATTCTATATATCAAACGGCTGCAATCCTCTGAACGCGTTGTGGGCTATGAAACAATGAAGCCCAATTCAATGAAGGGAAGCGAAGTGGGTGGAGGGTCAATTTGCACATGGAGCTTGGCAATAGAGGGCATTATTTGTTGACATAATTCTAATCCAAACCCAACCTTAATTTACTCGAGGTTCCAAACTCCGTTTAGACGAGACTGACTTTATGACCAAAATTATCCTAGCTACACTTTGTAGTCAATTTTGACACTGGAATACTTTTTTTTCTGACACATATTGATGCCACATGTCTGTTTTGGAAGAGATTAGTTAGTTTTTAGGGGCAGTAGCTATTTAAACCCTGATGGAGGAGCAATGACGGCGTGTAACTGCAGCCTTCCCTTCTGTCATCACTCTGACCTCTGCTGCTTAGTGCTGCTTTGTGATGAAATATCTGTGTATGTATTAGAGTGCACCTTTTTAGCAGGGATTGCAGAGTGAGGTCTGGGCTGTGTGTGGACAGGCATTAGCAGCAGTGGGGTGTGTATATCTGTAGAGGCAACCACTGAGTTGTGAGTGAGAGGAGAGGAGGCTCTGGCCTATGCTCCTTCAAGCCACACATCCTCTACACATACAGTATGTAACCGACCAGCTCGATTCGGTCCTACATAGCAACATTTTAAAATGTATTTTTTTACATTGGAGTCTCAGTGCTAGAAAATGATATCATACACTACAGGAACAATGGCAAAGTAATTCTGCTTTAAAAGTTGACAAACTTGTAACCCCACTTTTGAGAAAATGGCCCGTGAATGTTGTTGAGGCTTCACTTGTGAGGCCATGTGCTAAACAGAGGGAATAAGGTAGTGTAGTAAACAACCAAAGATTTCAAGACTAAAAGTGGTGAAAGTAGCAAAAAGTAGTAGAAAAATAAACTTTCTCTAGTCCTTGGCCTACAGTATATCCTAATCTGACTTTGGTGCAGGTCATGTTGTTCTTCACACGTTCCTAGGAAACTATGCAGTATTTTGTTTTTTTTATGTGTTATTTCTTACATTGTTACCCCAGGAAATCTTAAGTTTTATTACATACACCTGGGAAGAACTATTGGATATAAGAGCAACGTCAACTCACCAACATTACGACCAGGAATATGACTTTCCCGAAGCGTATCCTCTGTTTGGTCTACCACCCAGGACAATGGATGGGATCCCAGCTGGCGACCCAAAACAACGACGCCGCAGAAGGGGCAGATGGAGCGGTCTTCTGGTCAGGCTCCGTAGACCGGCACATCGCTCACCGCTCCCGAGTATACTACTCGCCAATGTCCAGTCTCTTGACAACAAGGTAAACGAAATCCGAGCAAGGGTTGCCTTCCAGAGAGACATCAGAGACTGTAACGTTCTTTGTTTCACAGAAACGTGGCTCACTCGGGATACGTCATCAGAGTCGGTACAGCCACCTGGTTTCTTCACGCATTGCGCCGACAGAAAAAAACATTTCTCTGGTAAGAAGAAGGGCGGGGGTGTATGCCTTTTGATTAACGAGACAGGGTGTGATCATAACAACATACTCAAATCCTTTTGTTCACCTGACCTAGAGTTCCTTACAATCAAATGCCGACCGCATTATCTACCAAGAGAATTCTCTTCGATTATAATCACAGCCGTGTATAACCCCCCAAGCAGACAAATCGATGGCCCTGAAAGAACTTAATTTGACTCTATGTAAACTGGAAACCACATATCCTGAAGATGCATTTATTGTAGCTGGGGATTTTAACAAGGCTAATCTGAAAACAAGGCTCCCTAAATGTTATCAGCATATTGAATGCGCGACCCAGGCTGGCAAAACCCTGGATCATTGTTATTCTAACTTCCGCAACGCATACAAAGCCCTTCCCTGCCCTCCTTTCAGAAAATCTGACCACGACTCCATTTTGTTGCTCCCAGCCTATAGACAGAAACTAAAACAGGAAATGTCCGTGCTCAGGTCTGTTCAACACTGGTCCGACCATTTGGATTCCACGCTTCAAGATTGCTTCGATCACCTGGACTGGGATATGTTCCGCACAGCGTCTATTAAAACATTCCCCAACCAGAAACCGTGGATTGATACCAGAATTTGCACAAAACTAAAAGCGCAAACCACTGCTTTTAATCAGGGCAAGGTGACCGGAAACATGACCGAATACAAACAGTGTATCTATTCCCTCCGCAAGGTTGTTTACAGACATATTCAATCAATACTTATCCCAGTCTGCTGTTGTCACATGCTTCAAGAGGGCCTGTTGTGGGCCATGCTTCATTGTTCCTGTTCCCAAGAAAGCTAAGGTAACTGAGCTAAATGACTACCAACAACAACGAGACGGCCTACAGGGAGGAGGTGAGGGCCCTCGGAGTGTGGTGTCAGGAAAATAACCTCACACTCAATGTTAAAACAAAGGAGATGGTCGTGGACTTCAGGAAACAGCAGAGGGAGCAGCCCCCTATCCACATCGACGGGACAGTAGTGGAGAAGATGGAAAGTTTCAAGTTCCTCGGCGTACACATCATGAACAAACTGAAATGGTCCATCCACACAGACAGCGTGGTGAAAAAGGCACAGCAGCGCCTCTTCAACCTCAGGAGGCTGAAGAAATTTGTCTTGTCACCAAAAACACTCACAAACCTTTACACATGCACAGTCGAGAGCATCCTGTCGTGCTGTATCACCGCCTGGCACGGCAACTGCTCCACCCACAACCGTAAGGCTCCCCAGAGGGTAGTGAGGTCTGCATAATGCATCACCGGGTGCAAACTACCTGTCCTCCAGGACACCTACACCACCCGATGTCACAGGAAGGCCAAAAAGATAATCAAGGACAATAACCACCCGAGCCACTACCTGTTCACCCCGCTATCATCCAGAAGGCGAGGTCAGTACAGGTGCATCAAAGCTGGGAACGAGAGACTGAAAAACAGCTTCTATCTCAAGGCCATCAGACTGTTAAACAGACATCACTAACTCTGAGTGGCTGCTGCCAACATACTGACTCATCTCTAGCCACTTTAATAATGAAAAATTGATGTAATAAATTTATCACTAGCCACTTTAAACAATGGCACTTTATATAATATTTACATACCCTACATTACTCATCTCATATGTATATACTGTACCCTATACCATCTACTGCATCTTTCCTATGGTGTTCTGCCAACACTCATTCATTAGTCTTCATGTACATATTCTTATTCATTCCTTTACACTTGTGTGTGTATAAGGTAGTTGTTGTGAAATTGTTAGATTACTTGTTAGACATTACTGCATGGTCGGAACTAGAAGCATAAGCATTTCGCTACACTCGCATTAACATCTGCTAACCATGTGTATGTGACAAATAAAATTTGATTTGATTATTGATTTGATTACCATCTCCGGTAAACACACACTATATCAAATATAATCAAAGTATGTGTCACATGCACAGGATACAGAAGGTTTAAACAGTACAGGGAAATGGTTACTTGCATAGTGTAGCTTGCTAGCTAGCTAAACAATGAACCATAATCCCAACTCATACTACCATGCGCCGTGCATAAATCTGCAGGTAGATAAAGCTAACCAACTAGGTTTAATGTTAGCTAGCTAGCTAACATTAGGCTTTAACTAGCAATGCAAATGAGAGACAAATAATATGACTTAACTCACAGATCATACACGTAACATTAGCTCCAGGTTGGATGGGGAGCGTTGCTGCACAGCTATTTTCAGGTCTCTCCAGAAATGTTCAATCGGGTTCAAGTCTGGGCTTTGGCTGGGCTACTCAAGGACATTCAGAGACTTGTCCCGAAGACATTCCTGCGTTGTCTTGGCTGTGTGCTTAGGGTCCTTGTCCTGCTGGAAGGTGAACCTTTGCCCCCAGTCTGAGGTCCTGAGTGCTGGAGCAAGTTTTCATCAAGGATCTCGCTGTACTTTGCTCCGTTCATCTTTCCCTTGATCATGACTAGTCTCCCAGTCCCTGCCGCTGACAAAACATCCCCACAGCATGATGCTGCCACCACCATGCTTCACCATAGGGATGGTGCAAGGTTTCCTCCAGATGTGATGCTTGGCATTCAGGCCAAAGAGTTCAATCTTGGTTTCATCAGACCTTCTACCCCGATTGCTCAGTTTGGCCGGGCAGCCAGCTCTAGGAAGAGTCTTGATGGTTCCAAACATCATCCATTTAAGAATGATGGAGGCCACTGTGTTCTTGGGGACCTTCAATGCTGCAAAAATGTTTTGGCACCCTTCCCCAGATCTGTGCCTCGACATAATCGTGTCTCGGAGCTCTACAGACAATTCCTTCTTGGTTTTTGCTCTGACATGCATTGTCAACTGTGGAACCTTATCTAGACAGGTGTGTGCCTTTCCAAATCATGTTCAATCAATTTAAATGACCACAAGTGTACTCCAATCAAGTTGTAGAAACATCAAGGATGATCAATGGAAACAGGATGCACCTGAGCTCAATTTCAAGTCTCATAGCAAAAGGTCTGAATACTTGTGTAAATAAAGTATTTCTGATTTTACATTTTTATGTATTTGCAAAGAAATCGGGGTTATGGGGTATTGTGTGTAGATTTCTGAGGATTATTATTTTTTGAATCCATTTTAGAATAAGGCTGTAATCGAACAAAATGTGGAAAAAGTAATGGGATCTGAATAGTTACCGAAGGCACTGCTTCCAACTTTGTGGCAATGGTTTGTGGAAGGCCCTTTCCTGTTTCAGCATGACAATGCCGCATGCACAAACCGAGGTCCATACAGCAATGGTTTGTGGAAGGCCCTTTCCTGTTTCAGCATGACAATGCCGCATGCACAAACCGAGGTCCATACAGCAATGGTTTGTGGAAGGCCCTTTCCTGTTTCAGCATGACAATGCCGCATGCACAAACCGAGGTCCATACAGCAATGGTTTGTGGAAGGCCCTTTCCTGTTTCAGCATGACAATGCCGCATGCACAAACCGAGGTCCATACAGCAATGGTTTGTTGAGATTGGTGTGGAAGAACTGGTCTGCACAGAGCCCTGACCTCAACCCCATCGAACACCTTTGGGATGAATTGGAACACCGACCGTGAGCTAGGCCTAATCGCCCAACATCAGTGCCTGACCTCACTAATGCTCTTGTGGCTGAGTGGAAGCAAGTCCTCTCAGCAATATTCCAACATCTAGGGGAAAGCCTTCCCAGAAGAGTGGAGGCTGTTATAGCAACAAAGGGCGGACCAACTCTATATTAATGCCCATGATTTTGGAATGAGATGTTCGACAAGCAGGTGTTCACATATTTTTGGTTATGTAGTGTAACAGCACGCTTTAACTTGTAATGAAAACGACTTTCTGGCAAAATTAGAAACTTATTTTATCTGAAAATGTAGCTGGACTCTTACCCATATACATGGATGAACGCTTCTCCCTCTCCGTCAAGGATGCCTTGGTTTCCTTTAGTTTGAAGATGTAATGTCCCCGGGGACAGGTGTTTTATACAATAGCCTTCTGTGTTCTCATTTTGGCAATCGTCTCTGTGCTTCCAACGGTCATTCCACTGATTTTAAAACTTGGTTATCTTCTTCCCATGACAACAACACTGTTCTCTCATCTCTCGGCATGTCCAGACCATACATTATCTCAGCGGGAAGGTTCCTGTATTTTTACATGGATAAACCAACAAGGCTCGTAATTTAACAATTACACTCATATTTACAGCTGGCATACATTTGTTATTAAGGCACATGAAAGTTCACATGTTCCAGAAGATATTACTATCAAAAAATGCATTTTGATTTAAAAAAAAGTATGTGTGTGTGTGCGTGCGTCTGTGTGTGTGTGTAGTCTCTGGCCTGTGCTCTCTCCAGCCACGTCCCAGTGGGGCTAAGTGTGGTCTAGAGAGTAAACTGTGGTCTCTATAAATAAGCATACCGTGTCTGGCCCACCGTATCTGAGCGGTTCACCTCACCTTCTCTTCTTCACACTCTTTCTCACACAGAGGGAGGAGCAATGTGCTGTACCATATGGATTTCTCACACTTTCTCTTCTTCTCTCTCGCTCTTTCTTTTTTTCAATTTTTATCTGTCTATCCATCTTGTCCATCCGTCTGACCGTCTGTCTGCCCAACGTTGAGGGTTTGCCAGTCCTCTTCTGGTTGTGCCAGGTGGAGATTTTAAAGTAATTGTCCAGTGAAAATCTCACTTTTAAAAGTTCATTTTCTCTTATCCCTCTAGTGGTGTGGGGGCTGTGCTTTGGCAAAGTGGGTGGGGTTATATCCTTCCTGTTTGGCCCTGTCCAGGGGTATCATCAGATGGGGCCACAGTGTCTCCTGACCCCTCCTGTCTCAGCCTCCAGTATTTATGCTGCAGTAGTTTATGTGTCGGGGGGCTAGGGTCAGTTTGTTATATCTGGAGTACTTCTCCTGTCTTATCTGGTGTCCTGTGTGAATTTAAGTATGCTCTCTCTAGTTCTCTTTCTCACTCTCAGAGGACCTGAGCCCTAGGACCTTGCCTCAGGACTACCTGGCATGATGACTCCTTGCTGTCCCCAGTCCACCTGGCCGTGCTGCTGCTCCAGTTTCAACTGTTCTGCCTGCGGCAATGGAATCCTGACCTGTTCACTGGACGTGCTACCTGTCCCAGACCTATGTTCTGTTATAATCTCCACCCGGCACAGCCAGAAGAGGACTGGCCACCCCTCATAGCCTGGTTCTTCTCTAGGTTTCTTCCTTGGTTTTGGCCTTTCTACTGAGTTTTTCCTAGCCAATGTGCTTCAACACCTGCATTGTTTGCTGTTTGGGGTTTTAGGCTGGGTTTCTGCACAGCACTTTGAGATATCAGCTGATGTACGAAGGGCTATATAAATACGTTTGATTTGAACTCCTACCTAAATAATGTTTTTGACTCATCCTATACTTGTATTTGTGGCCAAAGCATTAATTGGAGAAAAACTCTTGACAAAAACCCCCACCGCAGGGCCTTCTGAGTGGCGCACCGGGAGTAGCAGGGCAGCGCACAATTGGCCCAGCATCATAAACCTCATTACTGAGGGGGCTTTATTTTGCTCATAGCGATCTAGCGACTCCTTGTGGAGTAAGGCGCCTGTAGGCTGACTTCGGTTGTCAATTGAATGGTGTTTCCTCCGACACATTGGTGCAGCTGGTTTAAGGGTTAAGCGAGCTGGTGTTAATAAGAAGCACGGTTTGGCGGGTCATGTTTCAGAGTACGCATGACTTGACCTTCGCCTCTCCAGAGCCCGTTGGGGAGTTGCAGCGATGAGACATGTAGTAAAAATATCCACCTCAAACTAGTGCCTCAAACAGACCATTTAAAAATTGCTTGCTATTTCCTCATAGAGGATGATGTCATCCTCCTGAGGAGGATGAGCTGGCCAATCAGAGATCTACTCACATTAATATTTTTAATGACCGGTATAGATAGGTTGTTTGTTTAGCAACAAAACTGAAGCATGCGCAACTGTGGGGCAAAACAGACGGGTTTGGCTTAGATTGTTAACAACATGTAAACTATATTACGTCTACAATGTTTATTGAAAACTTAAATACATTGGGCGGCAGGTAGCCTAGGGGTTAGAGCATTGGGCCAGTAACCGTAAAGGTTGCTAGATCAAATCCCAGAGCTGGTAAAAATGTGTCGTCCCTGAACAAGGCAGTTGACCCACTGTTCCTAGGCTGTTTGTTCTTAACTGAGTTGCCTAGTTAAATTAATAATAATTTCACAATGTATGCTTGTTGTCTCTCAAATGTATCATTACACTTGCTAGTTAGCGAATTCTAATTACCATAGATGTGACAGTGAAAACACCTCAAAAAAATTGTTATCAAGAACAAGATAAAACGAGCCACCTACGATGCTCCACATGGCAGCTTCTTGTCATTGTTGCTGGCTATCTGGCCATCCTGAATCACGTCAAAGCATGGACTTCTACCCCCATTGTAGCGTGCACATTGTTTTCCTGATGTTGTCAGCTAGACCTCTCACACCATCCAACACAGAAAATATGGAAACTTTCACTCATATTGTAATTAATTAAAGGTAATATTTCATAGAAATCTGGAAACACTGGGCAGTTATTTTAAGTACATGGCCATTAAGGCCAGATTGTTCTTCAAGACGTACAAACATTTATAGATAACCAGCAGGGTCAAATAATAACCACGGTGGTTATAGAGAAAGGGTTCTCAAACTTATTTGGAGCCAGGGACCGATAGCAAATTCATCAGGGACCTCCTCATAACCAGAACACAACTGGAGTGAGATAAAAATAGCATACAAGGAGTTGTACTATGACTTGGGCAGTGCATTGCCGAATGAAACATTTTAAAGGCCCACTTCCTGGCATCGGCGAGAACGTTGGTAAAACTTCATATCAGGGTCCCTTAATAAACTTTATAAACAGTTTGTAAAGAGTTTTACTTACCATTTTATGAATCATTGTTCCTACATTTGTAAATGTTAATAGGCAAATATCTAAATAGTCATTTACATATTTGTAAACACTATTTTAATTAAACTTTTTATCAGAATGTTAGGCTAGCTAATGCTAAAGCAGCCCATTGGATTCCACAACACTTCAGGCAGCAACTTACTCCAATGCTAGGCATCACATTTTAATGGAAACCAATGGGCTGCTTTAGCATCAGCTAGCCGACAAAGGCAGTTCAAATTTAAATATAAGTGTGTGTAACAGTTTTCTTCCTGGGAAGGAGAGGAGGACCAAAATGCAGCGTGGTTATTTATCAACATCTTTAATGAAAGATGAAAACGTGAACACTATACAAAATAGAAAATGTGGAAAAACCGAAACAGTCCTAACTGGTGCAAAACACAGAGACAGGAACAATCACCCACAAGATACCTAAAGAATATGGCTGCCTAAATATGGTTCCCAATCAGAGACAACGATAAACACCTGCCTCTGATTGAGAACCACTTCCAGGCAACCATAGACTTACCTAGAACACTCAACTGAACACAACCCCATAGACTACAAAACCCCTAGACAAAACAAGACACATAAATCACCCATGTCACACCCTGGCCTAACCAACATAATAAAGAAAACACAGAATACTAAGACCAGGGCGTGACAGAGGGTTTATAAATGGGTAATTGACCATTGAGAGATTGCTTATTGACATTTACAAATGTAGGAATAATGATTAATACATGGAATGTAAACTCTTTACAAACAGTTTATAAATGGTTTATTATCCTCGAGCTGTCAAGGTTATAATCTGTCGTTCTGCCCCTGAGCAAGGCAGTTAACCCACTGTTCCCCGGGCGCCAAAGACGTGGATGTCGATTATGACAGCCCTCTGCACCTCTCTGATTCAGAGGGGCTGGGTTAAATGTGGAACACACATTTCAGTTGAATGCATTCAGTTGTACAACTGACTAGGAATCCCCCTTTCCCTTTCCCTTATAAAGGGACCTTAGTTAATATGAAGTGTTACCAGAACATTTTGCCGTTTTCACGCAAATTTCTTACAATTCTGTCATGGATGAGAGATATTTTTTGTTGTTGCTGTCCCGCCCTGACCTTAGAGAGCCGTTTTATTTCTCTGTTTGATAAGGTCAGGGTGTGATGTGGGGTGGGCATTCTATGTTTTGTGTTCTGTTTCTTTATTTCTTTGTTTTGGCCGGGTATGGTTCTCAATCAGGGACAGCTGTCTATCCTTGTCTCTGATTGGGAACCATACTTAGGCAGCCATTTTTCCCTCCTTCAGTGTGGGTAGGTAACGTTGTTTGTGGCGCTGTAAGCAGCACGGTTGTTGCTTTCGGTTTATGTTTTGTTGGCGACATTTTAAAATAAAATAAGATGTACGCTCACCACGCTGCACTTTGGTCCACTTCTTTTGACGGCTGTGACAGTTGCGGCTTTTAAGCTAATATCCTGTAATTCTACAAATTTTGCCATCAGGCAGAGAGTACTTTGCAGTTTTAAGGCTTAAATGACAGTGCATTTATCAACAACAACAAAAAGTGAATACAAGAAGTATTGATGGAGTACTGTGGATACCAATATCCCTGTGAGCCTCCCAGGCTCATGTTGCCCAGGGTTAAGACCATACATTGTAGATTAATATTATTACATTGTATTGTATTACACCCTCTAAACATGTTACTCTGATCCTTTTTTCAAATTCTGTTTAATCTGTTAGTAATATTCATTAAACTAATATGTACCTCTGGAACCCACTTTGAGAACCCCTGTTATAGAGGGTGTAAACATAGCCAACCCAGGTAGAGAGTAACTCCCATTGACATCTAACCACCAGGCCAGTCTGACCCATACTGACCTGAACCTCCCCAGAACAGCTAGTCTGTGATTGCTCTACCTCCCTCCCTCCCTCCCTCCCTGTCTTAGCTGAGTTAGTCTGGCCAGGACTCACTCACTCGCTTACATCCGTAGTTATAATTCAATAATTTGTGTTTGTGCATGGTGACAATGTTGAGTAATGACTGCCCTGGAGTCAAATGCCAACCTGCCTCCCCCCTGCTCCCCTCCCTCTTGCCTCCCCTCTCTGTTTCCAGCCTAGCGTGCCGTGCAGGCCTGCGTCTGTCTGTGCTCAGGTGTAGTGTATGCTGTTGAGTGGGTTCAATGAGAGGGCTGTCAGGGGAGTGGTGCATGGTTATGTTTTTGGTTTAAATGTGCGTTTTATTGAATAATAATAACCAGATTCAACTCCTCCTGATTTGTATTCACTGGGTGGCAGAGCTGCAGTGTTTTCTCAGCAGTGGTAGTAGTATGATGAACTATGCAGTGTTTTCTCAGTAGTGGTAGTAATATAATGAACTGTGCAGTGTTTTCTCAGTAGTGGTAGTAGTATAATGAACTATGCAGTGTTTTCTCAGCAGTGGTAGTAGTATAATGAACTATGCAGTGTTTTCTCAGCAGTGGTAGTAGTATAATGAACTATGCAGTGTTTTCTCAGCAGTGGTAGTAGTATAATGAACTGTGCAGTGTTTTCTCAGTAGTGGTAGTATTATAATGAACTATGCAGTGTTTTCTCAGTAGTGGTAGTATTATAATGAACTATGCAGTGTTTTCTCAGTAGTGGTAGTAGTATAATGAACTATGCAGTGTTTTCTCAGTAGTGGTAGTAGTATAATGAACTATGCAGTGTTTTCTCAGTAGTGGTAGTAGTATAATGAACTATGCAGTGTTTTCTCAGTAGTGGTAGTAGTATAATGAACTGTGCAGTGCACTTTTATGTCCAAGCAACATACTTATACACACACATACAGTGGGGCAAAAAAGTATTTAGTCAGCCACCAATTGTGCATGTTCCCCCACTTAAAAAGATGAGAGGCCTGTAATTTTCATCATAGGTACACTTCAACTATGACAGACAAAATGAGAAGAAAAAAATCCAGAAAATCACATTGTAGGATTTTTTATTAATTTATTTGCAAATTATGGTGGAAAATAAGTATTTGGACACCTACAAACAAGCAAGATTTCTGGCTCTAACAGACCTGTAACTTCTTCTTTAAGAGGCTCCTCTGTCCTCCACTCATTACCTGTATTAATGCCACCTGTTTGAACTTGTTATCAGTATAAAAGACACCTGTCCACAACCTCAAACAGTCACACTCCAAACTCCACCATGGCCAAGACCAAAGAGCTGTCAAAGGACACCAGAAACAAGATTGTAGACCTGCACCAGGCTGGGAAGACTGAATCTGCAATAGGTAAGCAGCTTATTTTGAAGAAATCAACTGTGGGAGCAATTATTAGGAAATGGAAGACATACAAGACCACTGATAATCTTCCTCGATCTGAGGCTCCACGCAAGATCTCACCCAATGGGGTCAAAATGATCACAAGAACGGTGAGCAAAAATCCCAGAACCACACAGGGGGACCTAGTGAATGACCTGCAGAGAGCTGGGACCAAAGTAACAAAGCCTACCATCAGTAACACACTATTCAACTGACGACCGAGGTCAGCCTGCAGGCGCCCGAACCGCTACAAGGAGTTCTTAGAGCGAGATGAGCCAAGTAAAGCCCCCCCGGCCAAATCCTATCCTAACCCCGACGATGCTGGGCAAATGGTGCGCCACATTATGGGACTCCCGATCACGGACGATTGCGATGCAGTGCCTTAGACCACCGCGCCACTCTGGAGGCCCAGATTTGTCCTGTTTAAAAAGTATATATATATTTCTATATATATATCTATTTTTGGAAACAGGTCAAATCTGAGGGGGCCCCTGTGCCCCCTATGTGCACGACGCCTCTATGCGTGTACAGTGCCTTCAGAAAGTATTCACAAGCCATCGACTTGTTCCACATTTTATTGTGTTACAAATTGGGATTAAAATGTATTTAATTGTATTTTTTGGTATTTATATATATATATATATATTTATAGTACACGATATATATATAGTACATGTATTTAAGCAGTGTGTGTATATATAAATATATATATATATATAGTACATGTATTTATACAGTATATATATAGTACATATATGTATACAGTATATATACATGTACTATATATATATATATATATATATACATATAGTACATATATTTATATAGTATATAGAGTATATAGTACATGTATTTGTTTTGTTGTTGCTTCTCTGTAATATGACTAGCCACCTAGCAATTTTATGAAGTTGGCTTTAGCCCAGATAGATTCCCAACCTCATAACTAGCTACCAAAAAGATATTTCAGGCTATTAATCAAATTAGAGTAGCTAATTTGTCTAACTATCCTAGCTGGTATGCCTGCTGGCAAGGTTGGTAGCAAGCAATAACTAAATGTGCTGAATACAACTCGCATTCCTTTCAATCTTTTACCCAGATATTTAGCAGAGATGCAGAGAAGCATATTTAGTTTCTTTAAAGAAATAACCACCAGTCATGAGGATACAGACAGCTCAAGAGTTATTCCGAAAAATATACATATTTTTTTTACATAGAATGAATTAAGCATAATGATTATGGCTCTAGAGTGCAGGAAAAAAGCTGGTTCAGGTCTTTAAAAAATGCTACATTTTCCAACCTCCAGACCACCCCCCAGCTTTCCTCAGGTACTTTGTGCAGCCACAGATTTTTGGATTGCATGATGCCCCTGTACACGCACACACACAGAAACACACACACATGTATACACACACACACACACAGAAACACACACACTCACTCACTTATAGGGGGTAGCAGCAATCATCTCATTTAGCTTGCCGACCCCACTCATTTACATTTTCCAGGGAATTTTTCATCATAAGCGTATTCTGTCATCCATATTTTGGGAGGTAGATTGAGGGTTAGCATCATTAGTGTTGTAGTGGAATCCAGGGCCTGGCTCAGTGGAACACCAGGACCATTATAGAACCCAGGAGTGTGTGTATGTGCGTGTGTGTGTGCGTGCATGCCTCCGTGTGTGTGTGTGTTGGACCCAGGCAGGCTGCACCAGAAGCTTTCAGGAACAGGAGGAGGAGGCACCCATGCTAATGTTTTAGCCCCAAAATTAGTTCCATTCCCTGGGAAGGGGTGCTCAGAGTCAGGGGAGTAATACTCATACAGAGCAGTTCATGAGAATTTGGAGGTTTTATTTAGTCCATAGGGTCCAGACCCAGAACTAGACCTCTCTCGCTCTCTTTCTCTCTCTCTCTCTCTCTCTCTCTCGCTCTCTCTTTCTCTCTCTCTCTCTCTCGCTCTCTCTCTCTCTCTCCTTCCCCCTCTCTCTTTTTCTCTCTCTCTCTCTTTCTCTCTCTCACTCCTTCCTTCCCTCTCTCTCTCTCTCTCCCCTCTCTCTCTCTCTCTCTCTCTCTCTCTCTCCTTCTCTCTCTCTCTCTCTCTCTCTCCTTCCCTCTCTCTCTCTCTCTCTCTATCTATCTCTCTCTCTATCTCTCTCCTTCCTTTCCCCCTCTCTCTCTCTCTCTTCCCTCTCTCCTTCCCTCTCTCTCTCTCCTTCCCTCTTTCTCTCTCTCCTTCCCTCTCCCTCTTGCTCTCTCTCTCAATCGCTCTCCTTCTCTCTCTCTACCTCTCTCTCTCCTCCCCTCTCTCTCTCTCCTTCCCCTCTCTCTCTCATTCCCTCTCTCTCCTTCGCTCTGTTTACCTCTGTCTCTCTCCTTCCCTCTCTCTGTCTACCTCTCTCTCGCTCTCCTTCCCTCCCTCTCTACCTCTCTCTCTCCCTCTCTCTCCTTCCCTCTCTCTCTCCTTCCATCTCTCTCTCTCCCTCTCTCTCCCTCCTTCACTCTCACTCTCTCATTCCCTCTCTTCCTCTCTCTCTCTCCCTGGCTTGTCAAGTTTTCTGTTTTACTGCTATTAGACAGACAGGATAGTTGTGTTTTGGACAGGCAGGCAGGCTGTTAGACAGAAGGGTTGTGTCCAGGGACAGGCTGTAGTGGTTGTGTGTTGGAGAGGCAGACAGGCAGGCTGTTAGACAGAAGGGTTGTGTCCAGGGACAGGCTGTAGTGGTTGTGTGTTGGACAGGCAGACAGGCTGTTAGACAGAAGGGTTGTGTCCGGGGACAGGCTGTAGTGGTTGTGTGTTGGACAGGCAGGCAGGCTGTTAAACAGAAGGGTTGTGTCCAGCGACAGGCTGTAGTGGTTGTGTGTTGGACAGGCAGGCAGGCAGGCAGGTAGACAGAAGGGTTGTGTCCACGGCCAGGCTGTAGTGGTTGTGTGTTGGACAGGCAGGCAGGCAGGTAGACAGAAGGGTTGTGTCCACGGCCAGGCT